>NC_064852.1:43478255-43787771 GCF_024139225.1 Suncus etruscus
ACATTAAAAAATGGGAAGAAGAAATAAAGACACTTCCTCAAAGAAGACACAAAAATGGCCAAAAAGCATATGAGTAACACCTGAGTATTAGAGTGCTGTCGGGTGTACCTTCCAATAGAAAAACTATCACTTCCTTTTCTGGGAGCTACTTTGATCCATGTACATTGGTGAATGCAGCACATAGAATTGCAGTAGAAGATACTGAATGGTAGCATTATCTACTACATGGCACAGACTGGAGGTCAAAGCTTTTGATAAAACTAAGCCCTTTGGGAAGGAGCGATTGAAATTTCTAGTTCATGGAGTCCTTAACATTCTAGGGAGAGTGAAATAATGGGCTGATGACGTGAAACAAGCACTGCAAATACAGACATGCATATAACTGAGTTATGGTGTATTAGGTTAATGGAAGCTATACTACAGACTACTGTGCCCTCCATTTTGAGAAAAGGTTTTATGGTTATGGTCCACAGAGTACCATCATACGAAGTTTTGCCCCAAATATGGACATCAGTAGTAATAAAGATTGAATGACAGCTCAGAAATCTCCTGAAAGACTGCTCTCATAACTACCCCTTCCCCAACTTTCAACACATGAATGATTTCTGATCAGCACATTTTTTCCTATCTTCCTCAAAGACAGAAAAATTAATGAATGAAACATAAGCCATCAGGACCAATGAAATATAGAAAGTAAATCCATGTGTATAAATGGGTAAATTTAACATGAAATAATTATAAAATTAAAATAAAATTTTATAAAGAAAAATAAAAATCTTGAGAAGTGAATAAAGATGTAATAGACTTAAAAAAAAGAACCAAAACAATGAAATGGAACAATGTTAATTCCAAATAAGCACAGAGAAATATCTAAGATATTATTTCCCCCAAAATTTATAAGATCACAAAGTTATCCCCAAAGAAATTAAAAATAATTTTAAAATTCCAATAATGGTATTGAGCAAGAAAAAGCTTTGCCATAAATTAAATACAACACAGAAATCATTCTAAGTAGACCATCTTATTAAAGTAAGAATGTGAGAAATTAAAGATGAACTTACATTAATAGCTAAAATGAAAGAAGATGGGAAATAAGATTCAGGGAAAATAAAATATACAAGACTTTGTTAGAAGATAACATTATCTGGATAAGAAGCAATCCAAAAGATAAAGGGTCATTCTAAACAATAAACAAACAGAAGAAAAAAAGGCCAGCACCAATGATCTCACTCATGTATGTATAAAATTACAATGTAAGGGAATAGATTCCAGTGAAAACAAATGCTTAGACAAACCCCAGTAGCATTCCCCCAAGCACATAGCCATGAGTGGTTCCCTCAGAACAACAACAACAAAAAAAGTAGAAATTACCTTAAGCCAATTATTTATTCAGTGGAAATGTTTCTGACAGAATTGCATCAACAAGATTCAAAGCAAATTTAAAGAACCTATATTAAAAGAAAACACCTAATATTGTTTCTTAAAATGAGGCCAGCACGATAGCACAGCAGTAGGGCATTTACCTTGTATGCTGCTGACCCAGGAAAGACCTAGATTTGATCCCGCATTCAAGCCTAGGGCGATTTCGGAACACATAGCCAGGAGTAACTCCTGAGCTTTACTGGGTGTGTCCCAAAAACCAAAAAAATGAAAAATTCATGAATCTTGAAAATTAAAAGCCTTTTGTAAAATAACTTATTTAATTCTCTTAAAAATTATATTTTATTAGGATAAATCAGAATGTGTACAATATTTGGCTGTCATAGATGTTACCAATTTTCTTTGTCCAAATAAATAAATCATATAATAATTTTTCATAATTCTATATTCTAATCTGTGACAAATAAATAGTAAACATTTTAATTAAATGTTAGTCAATATATTTCAAGTTGTGAATAGTTCTGTGCCAAAAAATTTAATCTTGAGAAATAATTAATTTTAATTTTATTCACATTTGTACTGATTTTACACAAAACTTAGACCAATTTATTAGTCCTTGCCTTTAGCCAATTCACATGAATAGTACTTATTTTTATTAGTCTCTTGGTACTCACTAATGTTTTACGTATAATGATGCTTAAATTTAATTGAGCTGTAAGTTTTTATTTAATTATGAGGCCCTGTGATACCTTCAGCACTTTTTTTATTCTATGGCTAATTTTTATAACATTTTACATCCTTTAAACACTTCATAGACATTCAAGTTTTTAATCTAAATGTTAACTTTGCAATTATATTAATGTACATTTGCATTTTAGTAAAAAATTTTTCTATATGTCTTATGCATATAAACACTGGTCTTTAAATGTTCTTATTGGGCTAATTTTTGGTATGAAAGCAAATGTAAATTCAATAATTACAAAAATTATGTGTTGTTATGCCTTACAAAATTGTCATTTATTTGTATTGGAATAATGCATATTAATTTTCATAATTATATTTTAGTATGAGTAATTTTGATGACTGTGATGCAATTTTTTTCTATTTTCACAGGCATTCCATCAACCATTGCATATATAAACCTATTAGATATTTATTTTATGTAATGTCCATAGGTAAAACTATTTAGTATATTTACACTGAAATTTTCAACTACTTTCAAACAAAATATACTTTCAATTTTTGTTGAAGAATAACTATGCACATATTTTTAAGAATTGAAAGCTAATATTTTGAGCCTTTATAGCAAAACATAAAACTTGACGTTAAAACAGGGATTTTTATGTATGCTTTGAAAGTGGCTGACATGTTAAATCCTCACCACCATGTTTTCCTAAATATTAGTGTGTAAAGCCCTGGAGGCTCCCAATATGGCCAGGATACTCTGGGTATAATAGTATTGAGGGCTCAGGACTTGAGAAGTACTAAAGTCTGGGATTAGTATCTGAGATTAGTATGGCCACTCCAGCCTTTTTAAAAGAAATTGTTTGCTTGAATGATTAGGAATTGGAAATCTTGATATAAATATCTTATTGTATATGGTCAGAGAAATAGCAAACTAGCAAGGAGCTTTTCTTGCGTGCAGCTGACCCAGAGTTGATCCTCAGCATCTCATATCATCCCCTGAGCCTGGTAGGAGCTATTTCTGAGCACAGAGTAAGGAGTAATCCCTGAGTGCTCCTGAGTTTGGCCAACCCCCCAAAATTAATTAATTAATTAATTAATTAATTAAACAATATCCTATTTTGAAAAATGAAATACGTTGACACTTGAATTTCTTGAACATTGAAACCTGTACATTTTAGAAAGAGCAAAAAAGTTAGGATAGAGAATGGGGTACACGATAGCAACGATAGTTGAAACTGATCACTCTGGACAAGAACTGGATGCTGAAAGGGAATACAGTATTATGCATGATATCCTTTCATTAACAATAGTGCAAACCTCATTGTCAATCAAAAGGGAAAGAGCTAGAGCAAAAGATAAAGAGAGAAATAAAACACTTGCCCCAGAAGCAGGCAGGGTGGGGGCTAGGAGGGAAACTAGGAATACTATTGGCACTAGTGAAGTGTGGTTTATAGTCTATGACTGAAAATAAATCATGAACAATTTTGTATCTAAGGTGCTTAAATAGCATAATTATAATTTTAAAATTTTTAAAAATGGACAAAGTTAAAAGACCTGCAGAACTGAGTCAAAAATAAAGTGAGATTATCTATAAAGCTTTATCTTGCAAGGTTGTACCAATTAAAATTAGAAATTAGGCTGTTTTTATGCCCTGGGGCTCAATACACAAAAGAGGGATTGTTGGGTCATAAGGCAGCTCAATTTTGAGTTTACTGAATACCCTTCATACTGTTTTCTGTAAGGATTGATCCAGGCAGCATTTCTCCAGCAGTGGGTAAGAGTTCCTTTCTCACCATAACTCTACCAACAATGATTGTTCTCATTATTTTTAATATGTTCCATTCTTACTGGTGTAAGATGATATATCATTGTTGTCTTGATTTGGATTTCTCTAATGATAAGTGATGATGAGCAAATTTTCATGTGTCTGGTTCATCTGTTAGTCTTTTTTTTTTTTTTTTTTTTTTGGTTTTTGGGCCACACCCGGCGGTGCTCAGGGGTTACTCCTGGCTGTCTGCTCAGAAATAGCTCCTGGCAGCCTGGCAGGCACGGGGGGGGGGGGGGGGGGGGGGGCATATGGGACACCGGGATTCGAACCAACCACCTTTGGTCCTGGATCGTCTGCTTGCAAGGCAAACGCCACTGTGCTATCTCTCCGGGCCCTCATCTGTTAGTCTTCCCCAGATAAGTGTCTGTTTATTTCCTCTCCCTATTTTTGTATGGGGTTTTTATGTTTTGTGGAGTTAACCTCTGTGAGTACTTTGTATATAAAACCTTTATCTTATATTTTACAAATAAAGGTATAATTTCATCATTACTGGGGCCTCTTTACAAAATTAACTTTAAATCATAGAGTTTTAAATTTATATAATGTCTGGCAGCTTAAATGTGTTCTTTCACTGCTATCAATAATCTTAGTAAGAAATGAAAACTCTGTTTAAATGTAGACACTTATTTGCTTATGCATTAAATTATTAGAATATTTTGCCCCCAAATATTTCAAAACTGGTACTAAAACAAATAAATAAAGATGTTAAATAGCTACAGATATTTGGTCTACACTTTTCGGCAATTTCTATTTTTAATGTTTCTAAATAGACTGGATTAAAACTTTTTTTCAGTTCTTTCATCTTTAGTGAAAGATCAAAGAAAGCCAACTGTTACCAGAAAGATGTCCTGTGCTATTTAAAACCCCCCCACATACAGTGTTTTAAAAAAGGGGGATAGGCAGAAGAAAAAAAAGGCTAATTTGATATGTAAACTGTTCAGAATCTCCTACTTTACTTGAATTTCCACTCAAAATGAAGAACTGGGTATAAAATGGAAAAATATTAGCAACTTGTTTTCAAAGTTATTGAAAATAAAATTATACAAAATTTAATAAGATACGAGCAGAAGTCTATGAAATGTGATTATATAAAGCTATAGAAAAGAATTTCAAGTAAGGCATATAATGAATATAGAGAGGTTTGAAAAGTCTGTCTTAAAATGAAAAGGATTGATTTTTGAAACAAGTTTCATTACGAAATTAGAAGAAATGTAAAGTGTTAAAGATTTTGTTTTAAGGAAAGAAACTATGACCAAAGTGAATTCCTATAAAGAGATCTCTAAATTGTATCTTCAGAAATGTTTTAATACTTGTGCTTTGATAAAGTTTGTAAAATAAGAAGGGGTTAGAAATTCCAGTATATAGATTTGTTATGAAACTAAGAACTATGGAACTGTAGCACTCAGAAATCAAGTTATTCCATATAGAAATAAAAGAATAAATCAATCATGGTATTGATGTTTAAAGTGTATGTCTGACCTCTAGAGGTGTTAGTAATGCTTTGTTTTATCATTAAGGGCCAACGTCTTGATGTCAATGGAGAGCCATGACTCAAAAAAACAATTTCATTTGCCTACATAGTGTTGGCTTGACCTTAACATTTGATAAAATTCAATTCCCCAAACTTCTTTTATTCATTGCATAGGTGATATATTTTGTTTTGTTTTGTTTGGGGGCCATACCCAGTGACACTCAGGGGTCACTCCAGGCTATGCGCTCAGAAATCGCTCCTGGTTTGGGGGATTATATGAGACACCGGAAGACCTAAACGCTTTGGTCCTAGGCTAGCACAGGCAAGGCAGACAACTTACCCTTTGCACCACCACACTGGCCCCACATAGGTGATATCTTAAAGCCACTGTTGTTTTGCCTTAAACTGTTATTTCAATATTGAAAACACAATTCACACAGGCAGAAATTAGCATAACTCCTGATAAAATCTAGAAAGAATATTCAATTCAATATATTGACCATTAATGAATAGGACTGTGATTATGCTATGAAAATTACAACTTAGGGTTGATAAATTAAGGCCTATGTACTCCCTGTTGTAAATAGCCAAGATTTTAAATGGCACAGCATTTAATAGGAGATGAAGCAAAACATATTCTTGGTTTTCTGTATTCCTCTTTTACAGTTATGGATACCCTAAAACTATTAATTCAGACAACCAGCCTGTATGTGTCTCAAAAATGTAAAACATTTTTCAACAATGGTCTATTAAACACTGTACTGATATCTCTCATAAAACTATGTAGACAGAACTAAAACTTTACTAAAAGCTCATTACAAAAATGAAAAGAGGAGATCAGTATTCCTCCAACAATAAATAAATAAATAAATAAATAAATAAATAAATAAAATCTTATTAGCTTAAAACTTCATTGAGATGGATATGTCTGAAAAGAAAATGAGCAAATGGCTAGTGATAAAATTCACATTAATCAGCTTATTTGGTTTAGGGATAAAGTAAAAAGGGGAATGAGAATAAAAGGATGGGTAAAAATTTGGGGAGAGAGTGTATTTGCACTTTTACAGGAAAAGATGAACCTGACCCTCAAGATACAAAAAAGTGATGATGAAGAGCCTCCAGAATCATTGCCCACTAGAGAATGAATGAAGACAATTTCCCAGGAGATGAAGATAGTATTGATCCAAACTAATACTTGTAACACATAAATACTTTCTATGATTGTCAGTTTGGTAAATTATTTAGGTGGGCAATGCAGACTGTGGTATACACCATCACTGATATTCATTAATAAAATTGTTTGAATGCCCAACAGTATTCCAGAAAATGAAATAAAAAAATAAATGTACCTCAAATTTTCACACTAATTTACCATTAGTAGAGCCAAAAAAGAGCAAATTTGCAGGGCAGATTTGGCCTCAAGTCTCTTTAACACTACAAAGGAAAATATAGCATTATAGTTGCTACCTAGACTATCCTTTAAGTAGCCTGGGTTGATTCACAAATGTCTTTTGGCCAGTTTTAATATCTTTTGGCCAGTTTTCTCTTGTAAACTTAAACCTACTGAAGAAATTAAATATGACTTATTTCAAAATTTTTTCTAAAAATATCTTATGTTATCTTGATAATATATGTTATCTTATATTGATAAGATATGTAATTATCTTGATAAGGTATGCTATTTTATGTTATCTTGATGAGAAAAAGTGATAGTTGATAGAAAGGCTCTTTGCTATCTATGTATCTCTATGTAAAGAACTATTGATTTTCTTTAGACTCAGGCCATGACAGAACTCTTCCTTAAAATATATTGTGGAATTTTATTAAATAAGATGATAAAATTATCTCAAAGTTTTACATCAATGCTCATTTTGAAAATCAAGAGACTAACAGGATTAACTATCACTGCTGCTATTGCTGAAACTGCCCTCAACCAGAGCATTTAAACCATCTGTTTTATTGAGAATTGGTCCAAAAATAATAGGTTATTATTACAGTGAACAACAATTTGATGCTAAAATTATTATGCCAATCGCAGAACTAAATAAAACAAAAACAATGGTCCTTCTTCTAGAGGATGAAGTAAAAGACTCATAAATTAATGTTTTTAAAATGAGATTGGAATTTTACTTGGAATTGTGTAACTCCTAAAATATATAATGGGAAACAGCATTCTTGGGAGCTTATGAGAAAATAAATTTTCTGTTTTCTTATCTCTGTTTTTTTAATATAATTTTTATTTTGATCATAGTGGCTTACATATTGTTGACAATAATATTTTAGGTACATATTTACATAAAATCAGGGGGGATTCCCATCACCAATTTGTCCTCCCTACACCTCCATTTTTGTCCTACCTCCCATATCCTCTTTCCTCACCCCCAGGGCTGCTAGAATATGTGGTCCCCTCTGTACCTAACCTACTACTTAGTAGTCTTGCACCTGTTTGGTCTTGGTGCCTCCCTTATTTCCCCTCTAACTGGGAGGCAGGACTAGCTAGTTCAAGTTATGTGGTTTTGTTTGAAGAAGAGAAAAGTAAGGTGAAACTCTCCACCAGTAAAAAAAGAAGTGTCAAATATGTTTCATTATATATTGGTTAAAAGACATGCAAAGCAAGCCATATGTAGGCAAACATTTTAAATGTTAATTAGAATTTCTCAAGGGAAATGTGTTCTTTTTAGAGAACAGATTAGAGGTCACAGAATTGGAGAGGGTTACAAATAATGGAGTAAGCCATCATAATAAACACAAAATATCTGAAGACTTCCATGTAAATTCAGAGAAATAAAAATCAAAGCATCAAAAATCTCTACAAAATACACAAGAATATTGCAGATATTAAAATTTTCCAATTTAAAATAAATAAGATGACAAGCATATGAATAAAATTCATCTAACATTGCATAAAAGTAGACTTAATTTCACAAAATAAAAAATATCTGACCAAAAACATTACTGTGAAAGATTTGTAATTCACTTTGGTCAAAATAAAAATTAAAAAAAAATCTGTATATGTGTTACATATACACAATGAAATACTATATAGCCATCAGCAAAAGTGAAGTCATGAAATTTTCCTATACAAGGATAGACAGTTAAACTATTATGCTGAGTGAAATAAGTCAGAGAGGGAAATAGACACAGACTAGTCCCATCCTATGGATTTAAGAAAAATAAAAGATGGAGTGAGTAAGAGGTGGCTGACCTCGGGGACTGCCAGGTGAAGTGCTCATTGACTCACTTGCGGAGTCCCTGCCTGGCTGTGCTTCTTCTGAGGAAACTGAGGAGCTGAAGGGAGCCCTATCTGTCCTTCTCTGTCTTTTCTGACTCCTGAAACTCTCCTCAGAGCCCTGGGAAGCGAGCCCCCAAAAATTGCATTCAGAAGCTACCCAGCAAGCGGGTGAGTGAGTAAGAAATGGCTGACCGTGGGGACTGCCAGGTGAAGTGCTGATTGCTCCACCTGCAGAGTCTCCGCCCTGCTGTGCTTCTTTTGAGGAACCTGAGGAAACTTAGGACCTGAAAGGAGACCTGTCTTGTGCTTCTCTGTCTTTTATGAATCTTTGAAGCTCTGCTCAGAGCCCTGGGAAGTGAACCCCCCAAAAATTGCATTCTGAAGCTACCCAGCGAGCAAGCAAAATAGAACACCATTGCAACAAGAAGGAAAAAAATCACACTAAGAACCATGCTGGATCACAGAAGCAAGCATTACTCTCCGGGCTGTCTTCTCTGCTGCTTGTTCGGGCTTAAGATTTGATCCTGTGTGAGGCTTCATCCACAGAGGACTCCCCTCCCTTAGAGGCAAGTCGGCCCATCCAGAAAGGGCGGAGCCAGAGGAGAGTGGTGCCTGCATCATATAGCCAATGATTCCACCACAACACGTAGAAAAACCCACAATACAAGTGTGACAATGGGGAAACAACGCAGGCCAGCATCAGACATAGAGAATGAAGATGACAATTCTGAGGACCAGATAATGACTAACCAACTAATCAACCTCTCAGATAAGGACTTTAGACTAGCAATATGAAAGATGCTCAAAGAACTCAAAGTAACCATGGATCGAGTTGAACAGAACCCTAATAAGAACCAAGAAAATATGAAGACAGAAATCACAAAACTTCAAACTGAAATAACATGTCAACTAACAGGTCTGAAAAAGTCAGTAAATGAAGTGAATGACAAAATGGATAAGCTCTGGGACAGGGTATCAGAAGCTGAGAATAGACTTGGTGCTGTGGAAGATGAGATATATAATAATTCCATACAGCAGGAGAGATTGGAAAAAAAACTTAAAGCAAATGAACAGACAATGGAAAAATTAGTCAAAGAATGGGAACAGATGAAAATAGAAGTCTATGATAAGATCAATAGAAACAAATTAAGAATCATTGGAGTCCCAGAGACCCAGGAAGAAAATTTCCAGGAAGAATCAACGGTCAAGAACATCGAGAAACTTCCAGAGCTAAAGAATATATGTGATCAAATCCTGCATGCTCGAAGAGTACCAACCAAAAGAGACCCCAGAAAAACCACAAGACACATCCTAGTCACAATGACAAATCCTACAGATAGAGTCAGAATTCTGAAAACAGCAAGATCAAAAGGGGAAATTACATTCAAGCAAGCATCCTTGAGATTTACAGCAGACCTGTCACCAGAAACACTCAACGCCAGAAAGCACTGGTGGCACATTGTGACAAGACTGAATGAAATGAATGCTTCACCTAGAATACTGTACCCAGCAAAACTCACTTTCCAGTTTGATGGAAGAATACATGGTTTCACAGACAAAAAACAGCTCAGAAACTTTACAGACTCAAAACCAGTGTTAAGAGAAAAACTGAAAGACCTAATTTAAGACAAGACTAACCAAAAGACACACCAAATTTTGATATAAAGATGGCATTAAATCCCAGGACAATTCTTTCTCTCAACATCAATGGGCTAAATGCACCAGTCAAGAGACACAGAGTGGCTAAGTGGATCAAAAAACTCAATCCAACCTTCTGCTGCTTACAAGAAACGCACCTGAATAGCCAGAACAAACATAGACTCAAAATAAAAGGCTGGAGAAAAATTATCCAAGCAAACAACACCCATAAAAAAGCTGAAGTGGCCATACTAATATCAGATAATGCAAACTTTATACTCAGGAAGGTTGTAAGGGACAAAGATGGACATTTTATATTAATCAAGGGGTATGTAGAGCAGGAAGAAATAACTCTCCTAAACATATATGCACCAAATGAGGGGCCAGCAAAATATTTAATACAACTGTTGACAAATCTGAAAAATAATATCAATAACAACATAATAATTGTGGGGGACCTCAACACGGCTTTGTCAACACTGGATAGGTCAACCAGACTGAAACCCAACAAGAATATACTAGACCTGAGGAGAGAAATGGAAGAAAGAGGCCTAGTGGATATATATAGGACACTCCATCCCCAGAAACCTGGGTACACATTCTTCTCCAATGTACATGGGACATTCTCCAGGATAGACTACATGCTGGCACATAAAACATACCTCCATAATATCAACAGGATAGAAATTTTGCAGACTACCTTCGCTGACCACAAGGCTCTGAAATTATTTGTGAATTCCAAAGGGACTCAAAAGAAAAACTTGAACACCTGGAAGTTAAATAGCCTCATATTGAATAACCAGTGGGTCCGAGATGAAATCAAGGAGGAAATCAAAAGGTTCCTGGAAACAAATGACAATAAAGATACAAACTATCAGAACTTACGGGACACAGCAAAAGCAGTACTGAGAGGAAAATTTATAGTTTTACAAGCACAAATCAGGAAGGAAGAAGGAGCTTACTTGAGTAGCTTAATGACACAGCTAATAGAATTAGAAAGTGCTCAACAAAAGGACCCAAAAATAGGGAGACAGAAGGAAATAACAAAGCTGAGAGCAGAAATCAACGAAGTGGAAACCCAAAAAACAATCCGAAAGATCAACGGAAGCAGAAGTTGGTTCTTTGAAAAAATAAACAAGATTGATAGACCACTGGCAAAACTAACAAAGAAAGAGAGAGAGAGAAACTTGATAACTCGTATTAGGAATGAAAAAGGAGAGATCACTACTGATATGACAGAGATTCAAAGGGTAATCAGAAACTACTTTGAGAAACTCTACTCCATTAAAAATGAGAACCTGGAAGAAATGGATAAATTCTTGGACTCTTATAATCTTCCACAGTTGAAGGAAGAGGATGTAGCATATCTAAACACACCCATCTCCATTGATGAAATTAAAACGGTAATCAAATGTCTGCCCAAAAACAAAAGCCCAGGCCCTGATGGATTCACTAATGAATTCTTTCAAACTTTCCAAGAGGAACTACTACCAATCCTGGCAAGACTCTTTCATGAAATTGAACAAACAGAAACACTTCCAAATAGCTATTATGAAGCCAACATCACCTTGATACCTAAACCAGACAGAGATGCTACCAAAAAAGAAAATTACAGAACAATATTGCTGATGAATACAGATGCAAAGATCCTCAACAAAATCCTGGCAAATAGGATTCAATGCCTCATTAAGAAGATCATCCACTACGATCAAGTAGGTTTCATCCCAGGAATGCAAGGATGGTTTAACATCCGTAAATCTATCAACATAATACACAACATCAACAACAAGAAAAATAAAAATCACATGATCATATCAATAGATGCAGAGAAAGCATTTGATAAGGTCCAACACCCATTCTTGATCAAAACTCTCAGCAAGATGGGAATGGAAGGAACCTTTCTCAATATAGTTAAGGCCATCTACCATAAGCCAGTGGCAAACATTATCCTCAATGGAGAAAAACTAAAAGCCTTCCCTCTAAATTCTGGCACAAGACAAGGCTGTCCTCTCTCACCACTCCTATTCAACATAGCACTGGAAGTACTTGCTATAGCGATTAGGCAAGAAAAAGATATCAAGGGAATCCAGATAGGAAAGGAAGAAGTCAAGCTCTCACTGTTTGCAGATGACATGATACTCTACTTAGAAAACCCTAAAGACTCTACCAAAAAGCTTCTAGAAACAAGACTCATATAGCAAGGTGGCAGGCTACAAAATTAACACACAAAAATCAATGGCTGTCCTATACACCAATAGTAATAAGGAAGAAATGGACATTAAGAAAACAACCCCATTCACAATAGTGCCACACAAACTCAAATATCTTGGAATCAACTTGACTAAAAATTTGAAGGACCTATACAAAGAAAACTATAAAACTCTGCTCCAAGAAATAAGAGAGGACACATGGAAATGGAAACGCATAACCTGCTCATGGATTGGCAGGATTAACATCATCAAAATGGCAATACTCCCTAAGGCATTATACAGATTTAATGCTATCCCTCTAAAGATACCCATGACGTTCTTCAAAGAAGTGTATCAAGCACTTTTAAAATTCGTTTGGAACAATAAACACCCTCGAATAGCTAAAGCAATCATTGGGAAAAAGAATATGGGAGGAATAACTTTCCCCAACTTTAAACTTTACTACAAAGCAATAGTTATCAAAACAGCATGGGATAGGAATAAGGACAGGTGCTCAGATCAGTGGAATAGGCTTGAATATTCAGAAAATGTTCCCCAGATATACAATCACCTAATTTTCGATAAAGGAGCAGGAAATCCTAAATGGAGCAGGGAAAGCCTCTTCAACAAGTGGTGTTGGCACAACTGGATAGCCACTTGCAAAAAATTGAATTTAGACCCCCAGCTAACATCATGAATGAAGGTAAAATCCAAATGGATTAAAGACCTCGATATCAGACCCAAAACCATAAGATATATTGAACAACACATAGGCAAAACACTCCAGGACATTGAGACTACAGGCATCTTCAAGGAGGAAACTGCACTCTCCAAGCAAGTTAAAGCAAAGATTAACAGAAGGGAATATATTAAACTGAGAAGCTTCTGCACCTCAAAGGAAATAGTGCCCAGGATACAAGAGCCACCCACTGAGTGGGAGAAACTATTCACCCAATACCCATCAGATAAGGGGCTACTCTCCAAAATATACAAGGCACTGACAGAACTTTACAAGAAAAAAACATCTAATCCCATCAAAAAATGAGGAGAAGAAATGAACAGACACTTTGACAAAGAAGAAATACAAATGGCCAAAAGACACATGAAAAAATGCTCCACATCACTAATCATCAGGGAGATGGAAATCAAAACAACGATGAGATACCACCTCACACCCCAGAGAATGGCACACATCACAAAGAACGAGAATAAACAGTGTTGGCGGGGATGTGGAGGAAAGGAACTCTTATCCACTGCTGGTGGGAATGCCGTCTAGTTCAACCTTTATGGAAAGCGATATGGAGATTCCTCCAAAAACTGGAAATCGAGCTCCCATATGATCCAGCTATACCACTCCTAGGAATATACCCTAGGAACACAAAAATACAATACAAAAACCCCTTCCTTACACCTATATTCATTGCAGCACTATTTACCATAGCAAGACTCTGGAAACAACCCAGATGCCCTTCAACAGACGAATGGCTAAAGAAACTGTGGTACATATACACAATGGAATATTATGCAGCTGTCAGGAGAGATGAAGTCATGAAATTTTCCTATACATGGATGTACACGGAATCTATTATGCTGAGTGAAATAAGTCAGAGAGAGAGAGAAAAACGCAGAATGGTCTCACTCATCTATGGGTTTTAAGAAAAATGAAAGACATTCTTGCAGTAATAATTTTCAGACACAAAAGAGAAAAGAGCTGGAAGTTCCAGCTCACCTCAGGAAGCTCACCACAAATAGTGATGAGTTTAGTTAGAGAAATAACTACATTTTGAACTGTCCTTATAATGAGAATGTATGAGGGAAAGGGAGAGCCTGTTTAGAGTACAGGTGGGGGTCGGGTGGGGAGGAGGGAAACTTGGGACATTGGTGATGGGAATGTTGCACTGGTGATGCGGGGTGTTCTTTACATGACTGAAACCCAAACACAATCATGTATGTAATCAAGGTGTTTAAATAAAAAAATTATATTTATAAAAAAATAAAATATGCACCCCATAAAAAAAAGATAGTATGGTAATATTACACAGAAACAATAGAGATGAGGGTTGGAATGACTGGCCCATGATATGAAGCTTACCATAAATAATGGTGAGTGTAGTTAGGAAATAACTACACTAACAATTATCATGATAATGGCAGTGAGTGAGAGAAATAGAGTGTCTGTCTTGAAGACAGGCAGAGGTACAAAGAAGAGAGATGGGAGATATTAGTGGTGGGAAGGTTGCACTCGTGAAGGGCGGTATACTTTTTTATGACTGAAGCCCAATTACAAACTTGTTTGCAGTCATGGTGCTTAAATAAAGATATTATTTAAAAAATCTAAATTTCACAATAAAATATCAAAATCATGCCTCAATAGAAGAAAAAAATTTAATAGATGAGCATATGAAAAAGTCAGATAATTATAAATATATGTTTCAGAATATAAACACACTAGAGACAAATAGATTAATGATATAAAAACTATATTCAGAGTAAAAATAATTGCTAGATTCCTAAACCTTAGGAAAGAATTAGAAATAAATATCAAGATATGTGAACTAATTTTTTAATCCACAGTAATTTACATAAACCATTTCATAGTTATATTTTTAAAAATAAGTGAGTGAGGGGCCGGGCGTTGGCGCTAAAGGTAAGGTGCCTGCCTTGCCTGCGCTAGCCTTGGACAGACCGTGGTTCGATCCCCTGGTGTCCCATATGGTCCCCCAAGCCAGGAGCAACTTCTGAGCACATAGCCAGGAGAAACCCCTGAGCATTACTGGGTGTGGCCCAAAAACCAAAAAAAAAAAAAAAAATAAGTGAGTGAGGCCAGAGTGATATCACAGCAGTTAGGGCATTTTCCTTGCACGCCACAGATCTAGGACAGATCTGGGTTTGATCACAGGCGTTCCATATGGACTCCTGAGCCAGGAGTGATTTCTGAGTGCATAGCCAGGAGTAACCCCTGAGCATCACAGGGTGTGTCCCAAAAAGCAAAAAATAAATAAACAAATAAATGAAAATAAAAGTAAGTGAGAGTTGACTGAGGTTGAGACTCATATGGTAGACTAGAGGACTCCTGGGAGTTTGATATCCAGTCACATTTTACTCAATGTGCACAGTTGGTTGTGGCCCCAATGTACCTTGAGCACTGCCTAGACTGGTCAGAGTGGCATTATAGCCCTTCCAAGTGTGGCTGCCATGCCACTGCCAAAAATTAGTCAATAATTAATAAAATAATGAAGCTGTCAAAAGGGAAAATGTAACTTACAAATTTATCTCTGTCAGGCGTTCACGCCACTTCCCAGCATAAACCTTTTTAGACAAAAAAAAAGTGAAATCTAGTTTTCACACCATAAAATATAAAACTGTCAATAGTAATACTTTATCTATAAAATTATTGCTCAACTCTGATAGATAAATAGATATGTTAAGGGAAAAACTGGTATAGGAGGTTTACCACAACCATATGGATATGCCTTAGAAATAATGTTGAAAGTTCTCCTATATGAAAATAAGAAACAAAGTATCTTAAAATATTGAGTAAGGGATAATAACAAATATATTTTACTGGAAAAATAATCTGAGACAATATACAATAAAAATGTAGGAAAAATGATAGGACTAGCAAGTCAAGTAACTGAAGACATAAATGACTTAAATATAGAAAGTATAACATTCTCTTTGGGAAACACACACAACATAGATATACAAAATCAGAACAAGAATATTTAGGGATAATAGAAAATAAAATAGCCACCTTATTGCTTGAAGTCACTAATGAAGACTCAGAATTACTGCATGAATTCTTTTAAATAGGAAACATCTTAACTATGCATATATGAATATGTAAGGCTCTTATCAAGTATAATGAGAAACAGCTACTTAAAGTTAAAAGACTGAACCAAGATATTCAAAGTTAATAAAGGAAGAAACTTCAATTTTCAGATAGAAGAAAATCTTTTCAACCAAACCAAACAATGTAATTTGTCAAAATATGTTTAAATTATTTAAAAAATCAAACAAATAAGAAAATACAATTATCATCATTGCATGTCTAACATAGTGCATTGAAATATAGAATATGATTATCAAGACTTTAAGAAATTCATTAGTAGTGATTAAATAATTGGAGTGATCACATCACTTACTGCAATAGAATTTTCATGTCAAAAGTATAAAAATGTATTAGAATAAATAATTGAAAAAGTATTTTAATAGTTCAGTACAGAAACTTTAATCCCAATTTGAATTTTGTTAAATTATAAAACAACCAACTGGTGTTGACAAAACATTGGGTGTTATGGGGAAAAAGTAACACATTAAATGACTTGTGTATGAATATATATACATATAGAATTGGCTATTAATCCATTAGTAGATAAATATTAAAAAGATTATTCACACTAAGTGTTAGTTTGATTTAATTTGTCTAACTGCAAATGTATCACGCTTCACCATCTTCAAATGAGTTTAATTATATGCTTTTATTAATAATTTAATTTTAATAATTGATCTCAATTCTACAAAATCAAGTCACAAATTAAAAAACTTTTGTATTTCAATACTAATTGAATCTCCATGTCTAAAACTTTCTAAAAATCTCTGCAACTTTCATCAGTGTTGAGGTAGGTAAAATAAATATGGCATTGAATAAATCAGTATATCCTCCTCGATTGTAAATAATAATATCCAAAGTAGCTGTCGTGATAACTAAGGAGATTCTAGTATATGATATTCAATGCTTTGCACAAAATGGAGCAGATGTATTTTTAGAGTAAAAAAGTATGACTAGAAAAGTCAGTGTTTGGGTTTGAATAAAATGTACTGATTTCTTGATTTTATCATTAGACATTGAAAAGAGACTACCTCATGACATTGGATGAGTGGTTCATTTGTGATTGGTTCTGCCTGATTGGTTCATTTATGAAGAACAACATCAACAAATGTCATCAGGCTAGATGTTATGTCTGTCTTACACACTAAAGGAAAACTGCAACTACTTAAGTAATATAGCACTAATGTTACAAGAGACTGCAAAGGCAGGCACTGATGATAAAATAAATAAGGTAAATTTGTAAGATAAATAAATTAGCACTATGCCTATCAACCTTAGGAGTAAGACGCATAAATAAAATAACAATTAACATATGATAACAAATAAAATTCTATGTTTAAAATGAAAATACAAACTTAGGTGAAACATTCTAAGATTCTAAAATCTAGGAAAATTTCTAAGATTAGAGATTAAATGTTGAGTCCAATAAATCATTTTTTCTATAAATAAATTCTAAATAAGGTTTATGGTGACTGAAGTAGAAATAAAAATGATATTACCTAAGAATAATATAACTTAATATTTTAATATGTGAATTAATCATAGTTCTAAAAATGTCTCTCATTCAAATTGCTTGAGTTTAATACATTCACTATGTTTGATCAATGTATTTATTGGCAGGTTTTTAAACTTAAATGTGTTGTCGGAGAGATGGCATGGAGGTAAGGCGTTTACCTTTCATGCAGAAGGTCATCTGTTCGAATCCCGGCGTCCCATATGGTCCCCCGTGCCTGCCAGGAGCAGTTTCTGAGCACAGAGCCAGGAAAAACCCCTGAGCACAGCCGGGTGTGACCCAAAAACCGCAAAAAAAAAAAAAATGTGTTGTCAAAGTTTCTTCATATATAGAATAATTAATAACAGTATAAACATCCTGGGAGTGTTTTAAGGTGAATGAATTATGCACAGAGTTTAGAATTATGCTTATTTTACAGTATGTTTTCAAAATTATTTAATAATCATTGGTGATAATGAGTAGAAATAAATCAGGTACTATTATTATGATTGTAATTTAGTATTCCTTATTGTTCAGTATTTCTTAAATGCTACATTTATATTATCATCAAAACTATTACAAATGTTTCTTGTTAGAATTATCATTGTTTCTTAAAGCCAAGAATTGACAATTATATAATATTGACTTAAATATTGAAATAGAAATTTAACAAAATATTAGAAATATGCATATTGAATAAGTTAAGCATAGGAATATATTATAATATAGAAAATAAATTCTAAGAAATACTAAAAGAATAAATAAATACAATGTAAATGAGGAGATGCATTGAAATGCTTAAATTTCTCTTATTTTTAATACATAGGTTACAGACTGGTTGTGATACATTTTTTTTGCATAATTGGCAAAAGAGAGAAAATGTCCTTATACTTTATCAAACAGATCCTGACCTTTTGACACCTTAACAGCATCTGCAAATTTTTTCTGATGTACATTCTTTGATAATGTTGCAATAGTACAATTTGAACCTTTAGGTTTGAATACTGACATCTTATCCTAAATTTTATGTCAAGATTAGTGTGGTAGATGAACTAACCTCCTTAGAAAGCAACATATAAGTGAAAATAGTGTAAAGATTATCTTGCAAATCATGAGTTATTGTGATGATAAATATTAATTATATAAACAACCATATAACAAGAACATCTTAACATTAGATGAGATTGTTGTTGTTGTTGTTGTTGTTGTTATTATTATTATTATTATTATTATTATTATAATTCATTGGTTTCTGGATGCACTCAGGGGTTATTCCTGGCTCTGAGCTCAAAAATCGCTCTTGGCAGGCTATGAGATGCCAGATATCAAACCAGGGTCTGTGGTTGGCACGTGCAAGGCCAAATCCCTACAGCTGTGAAATCGCTCCTGCCCTAGATGATATTTTGAGGAAAACAGAATAGTGAAGAGACTCTTCATCTGGTTAAGAAATTGGTTGCATTAGAGTAAAGTTTGATCAAGTTTTCAGTGTTGAGGCAGGGAGCAAAATAATGAATATACAAAAGTTGAATTAAAAAAAGGACGGGGAGTGAAAACCGGCTATCAGCAGTAACTAGCAGAAAGGCAGATCCTCTGTCTGTGAAGTCAGGCAGGAGAAATCTGTCCCTGCTGTGTGATTACCAATTGGGAGAGACTGTGAGTGTTGCCTGTGCGAATTTCTCTACTGTTGTGTCTCCTGAACCTCTCCGAGTGGGCCAAAAAGGGCCCTGCAAATTTACTCTCCAAGAGTTGCCCAGGCCGAAAAGCCAAGGAAGACTGAGTTTGTGAGTGAAAACCTATTAGTGGTAACTTGCAGAAAGGCAGATCCTCTGTCTGTGAAGTCAGGCAAAAGGAATCTGCCCTTGCTGTGTGGTTACCAATTGGGAAAGACTGTGCATGTCGCCTGTGCATGTTTCTCTACTATTGTGTCTCCTAAAACTCTTCTGAAAGGGCCAAGGAGGGCCCAGCAAAATCACGCTCCTGGAGTTTGCCCAGTCCAAAATGCCAAGAAGACTGAGTCTGTGAGTGAAAACCTGCTATCAGCGATAACTTGCAGAAAGGCAGATCCTCTATCTGTGAAGTCAGGCAGGAGGAATCTGCCCTGTTGTGTGATTACCAATTGGGAAAGACTGTGCATGTCGCCTGTGAGTGTTTCTTTGACTGTTGTGTTTCCTGAACCTCTCATGAGAGGGTCAAGAAGGGCCCAGCAAAATTGCTCTCCTAGAGGCTCCAGAAGAGCATGAACACTCTGCTGTGCTTTGCAGAGCAAATATTTCTAACAAATGAACCCCACCAATAACACAGAGAAAAAAAATCACACAAAAAATAGGGAACTCTCACAGGAAAACACCAAACACAGAAAATGAAGATGATATCACTGATGACCCCAAAAATACCAACCATCTGATTAAACTCTCAGATAAGGAGTTTAGAAAAGAAATATGGAGATCCTCATGGAAATCAAAGAAAACATAGCTCTAGCTGAACAGAAAACAAAGACAGAAATCAGAAAAATCCAAATTAAAATAAAAGATATGAAAAATACTAAAGCTCAACTGAAAAACTCTATGGAGAGTCTTTTAAGTAGGGTAACAGCAGCCTCAGTGAACTGGAGGATCAAATGCAGAACAACTTTATACAGCAGAAGAGATTGGAAAAGAACCTTAAGGAAAACTATCAGACAATGGAAACAGTACTCAAATAATGTGAACAGATGAATATAGAAGTATTTGATAAACTCAACAGAAACAACATCAGAATCATTGGGGTCCCAGAGCCCAGGAAGGAGATCCACAGGAAGAATCAACAGTAAAAGACATCATCACAATGAAACTCCCAGAGCTAAAGACTGCATGCAATCAAATCCTGCATGCCCTAAGAGTACCAGCTAAAAGAAACCCAAAGAAAAACACCCCAAGACACATCCTAGTCACAATGACGAATCCTACATATAGAGATAGAATACAGAAAGCAGCAAGATCAAAAAGGAAAATTAATTCAAATGAGCATCCATAAGATTTACAGTAGACATGTCACCAAGAAACTCTCAAGGCCAGAAGACAGTGGTGTGATATTGTGACAAGACTGAACCATTTCATTCACAAACTTTAGACAAGGAAAAGTTGTAAGGGACAAAGTTGAACATTTTTTACTAATCAAGGAATATGTGCAACAGGAAGAAATCACACTACTAAACATATACACACCCAATGAAAGACCAGCAAATTATCTAATACAATTATTGAAAAATTAGAAAGAGGATATTAAGAAAAACACAATAATTGTGGGTGATCTCAACACGGCCCTGTCAACACTTGATAGGTCAACTAGACTGATACCCAACAAAAATATACTAGCCCTGAAAAGAGAAATGGAAGAAAAGGCCTAGTGTATATATATATATATATGATACTCCATCCCTAGAAACCTAGATACACATTCTTCTACAATGTACATGGGTCATTCCCTAAGATAGACCACATGCTGGCACATAAAACATACCTCCATAAAATCAAGAGGATAGAAATTTTGCAGGCTACCTTCGCTGACTACAAGGCTCTGAAATTAGATGTGAACTAGAAAAGGACACAGAAGAACATTAACAACTGGAAATTAAAATGCCTGCTACACAACAACCAGTGGGTTCAAGATGAAATCAAAGAAGAAATCAAAACTTTCCTGAAAACAAATGACAATAAAGACACAAACTATCAAAACCCATGGGACACAGAAAAAGTAGTACTGAAAGGAAAATTTATAGCTTTGCAAGCACACTTCAGGAGGGAAGAAGGGGCATACCTGAAAAGCCTAATTACACAGCTCTTAAAATTAGAAAATGATCAACAAAAGAAACCAAAAATAGGAAGACAGAAGAAAATAACAAAGCTGAGAGCAGAAATGAATGAATTAGAAACCTACAAAACAATCTGAAAGATCAACGAAAGCAGAATTTGGTTCTTTGACAAAATAAACAAGATTGATAGACCATTGGCAAAATACACAAAGAAAAACAAAAATTTGATAATTAATATTTTAATGAAAAGGGGGAGATCACTACAGATATTTTAGTGATTTAAAGGTAATCAGAGACTTATTTGAGAAACTCTATACCACCAAATATTAGAATCTGGAAGAAATGGATAAATTCTTGGAATCCTATAACTTTCCATCGTTGGATAAGGAAGATGTAGCATATCTAAATACTCTCATCACCATTGAGGAAATTAAGATTGTAATCAAATGCCTGCCCCAAAACAAAAGCCTAGACCCAGATGGATTCACTAATGAATTCTTTCAAATCTTTTAAGAGGAACTACTACCAATCCTGGCTAGGTACTTTCATGAAATTAAAAAAAATAGAAACACTTCCAAATAGATTTATGAAGCTAAAAGTATCACCTTGATACCTAAACCTGGATGCTGCCAAAAAAGAAAATTACAGACCAATATCCCTGATGAACACAGATGCAAAGATCCTCAACAAAATCCAGGCAAATAGAATCCAGTGTCTCATCAAGAAGATCATTCCTAGCGAACCCCGGCGTCCATGGTGAGTGCACTGTTTTAGGGCGCTCACACGTGGACGACCCGCAGCCGCCAGCCACCCTGCGCGCGACCCCCCCCTCATAGACTGCAGAGGCCAGCCGCGCCAACGGGGAGTAGGGAACCCCGGCGTCCATGATGAGTGCACTGTTTTAGGGCGCTCACACGTGGACTACCCGCAGCCGCCAGCCACCCTGCGCGCGACCCCCCCCCCCCTCATAGACTGCAGAGGCCAGCCGCGCCAACGGGGAATAGGGAACCCCGGCGTCCATGGTGAGTGCACTGTTTTAGGGCGCTCACACGTGGACGACCCGCAGCCGCCAGCCACCCTGCGCGCGACCCCCCCCCCCATAGACTGCAGAGGCCAGCTTGTTGGCACAGAGACCACAACACCCGTTGCCTCAACTTCCAGGCCCCAGAGTTCATCCCACCTGACCCGAGCGTAGACTGGGGAGGACATTCCCTAGTACCTAGTGGGCCGGAGTCACCTGCCCAGCTGGGACAGGTGGGACGAATAGACTAGGTGAGCTTGGGCCTGCCCCCTGGACCTTTAGGTAACCTAGAGCAACCTAGCCCCGAGCCCCAGAGTGGACCTGAGACCCCCCCTAGGGCTGAGAGCAGCTACCGGGAGGGCTTGACTGGGGGAATTTCTTCCGCGGTAACTCGGAGGAGCAGAGCTTCATTGACCCCCAGATAAGGGAGGGAACAGAGAGTCAGGCTCAACAGCGCCCGCAACCAGTGTGGCCAGAAGCGGAACTACACCTGCTGACAGGAATAAAGAGGAAGACTGACTTCCAACTAGTAGAGGAGAGGAGAAAAAGGAGAGGAGAAACAGTGCCCCCCACCACTGTGGTCAGGAAAGGGCCAGTACTAGCTGCCAACAAAAGAGGAAAAAAACTAACCAGGCCACATAAAGAGTACAGGAGGATCAAAACCTCAGCGAGTTCACCCAAAAGTCCCTCTAGAACCACCCTCAGGGAGGGAACCAACTCCCACACCACAGGGGATCAAAACAGGTGAAAATTAGAAGCACAGCACTCTAAAACACACCATTAAATACAAAGAAATATGCGTAAATCAAGGAAATCACTAATATCTGGAGATATGGTGACAAACTCTTGCAAGCTTCCAAGTCCACCAAAATACACAGATACACGCGATGAAGACCTAAAAGCAGCCATGAGGAAGGAAATGCAAGAATTAATAAAAGGAATTAGAGAAACCCTAGCTATCGAGTATAAGAAATCTATGGATGAACAAATCAGCCAAATTAAAGAAGAAATGTTAAAGAACATGAGAGATTCCATACAAAAAGAAGTGAAGGAATTAACAGACAAAGTAACAAGCCTTACAAGCAGAAACACAGAATTGGAGAAACACATTGAAGAACTCGAAGGAAAACTGCAAACAAAAAATGATCAAGAAACCAACAAAGAAATAAAAGGCAAAGCACTGGAAGGAAAGGTCCAGTATCTAATGAAAAAGGACAAAAGAAACAACCTAAGAATTGTGGGTATACCAGAAGGGGAGGAAGTAGGGAAAGGGGAAGAACAAGTAGTCAGAGAGATAATAGCGGAGAACTTCCCCACCCTCTGGAAGGATACTGCAATGCCAATACAGGAAATAAAAAGAGTTCCCAATAAGATAGACCCCAATAAACAAACACCAAGACACATGGTAATCCAATTGGCAAAAAACAAAGAGAAAGAAGAACTCCTTAAAGCAATAAGGAAGAAAAGAAACCTCAAGTACCAAGGTAGGGACATAAGAATCAAACCAGATCTCCCATTTGAAATAATTCAAGCAAGAAGACAATGGAATGACATATTTAAACGACTGAATGAAAGAAATTTCCAACCTAGGGTCCAATACCCAGCAAAACTTACATTCATATGGGAGGATAGACTAAAAACATTCTCAAACAAGAACGAATTTGAACTATTTGTGCAAACAAAACCGATCCTAAACGACTTACTCAAAGACGAATTACACAATCCAAACCCCCGATTGTAACAAAAACCACCCTACACAACACAACTACACAACAATCCTCTCTCTCAATAATCTCCCTAAATGTTAACGGACTAAACTCTCCAATTAAAAGACACATAGTAGAGAACTGGATTAGGAAAAATAAACCGGACTTCTGCTGTCTGCAAGAAACACACCTACAGATGCAGGATAAGCACAGGCTTAGAATAAAAGGATGGAAAGTGATTATTCAGGCCAATGGAAAACAAAAAAGAGCAGGGACAGCAATTCTTATATCAGACCAAATTGCATTCAACCTCAAGAAAGTGATCAGAGACAAAGAGGGTCACTACTTACTGATCAGGGGAACATTAGATCAAGAAACACTAACCCTGGTCAATATCTATGCACCTAATGTAGAGCCAGCAAAATATGTGAGGCAACTACTGGCAAACCTGGAGAAACACATGAAGGGAAATGTGATAATAGCAGGGGACCTCAATACTCCACTATCACCACTGGACAGATCCACCAAACAGAAAAATAGCAAAGAAATAAGAGCTCTGAATGAAAAATTAGAAGATTTAGGGCTAATAAACTTATATAGAGCCCTCCACCCCCAGAAAGCAGAATACACATTCTTCTCAAGCCCACATGGAACCTTCTCCAGAATAGACCATATATTAGGATACAAAGCCAACCTATATAAGACCACAAAGGTAAGGATCATTAGAAGTACCCTCTCAGATCACTATGCCACAGAGCTCAAAATTGAGGTCAAGAAGAAGCAATGGAGAAAAACTAATACCTGGAGATTAAACAACATGCTGCTCAACAACAGCTGGATCAAAGAACAACTCAAGGAAGAAATAAAAAGATTCCTTGAGACAAATGACAATGAAGAGACAACATGTCAAAATTTATGGGACACAGCAAAAGCAGTAATTAGGGGGAAACTCATAGCAATTCAGGCCTATGTCAAGAATCAGGAAAATAACAAAACCAACAGTTTAAAAGATCACCTCAAAGAATTGGAACATCAGCAACAGAGAAGTCCAACCACATCCAGAAGGCAAGAAATAATAAAAACCAGAGCAGAAATAAACAACATAGAAACCAAGAAAACAATACAAAAAATCAATGAGACCAGGAGTTGGTTTTTCGAAAAAATAAACAAGATAGACAAACCACTGGCAAAACTCACCAAAAAAAGGAGAGAAAACACCCAAATCAATAGGATCACAAATAAAAGGGGAGAGATTACAACAGAACCCCAAGAAATACAACATATCATGAGATCATATTATGAACAACTATACTCAACTAGGCTAGAGAACCCAGTAGAAATCGATAGATTCTTGGAAAAACACCCTCTTCCAAGACTGGAAAAGGATGATCTAGAAATCCTAAACAGACCAATCACCTCAGAGGAAATTGAAGATGTAATTAAAAAACTCCCTAAGAACAAAAGCCCAGGCCCAGATGGATTTACAGGTGAATTCTATCAAACATTTCAAGAAGAGTTACTACCACTTTTCCATAGGCTCTTCCAAACCATAGAAAAAACAGGAATCCTCCCCAACTCCTTTTATGAGGCTAATATCACACTCATTCCCAAAGAAGGCAAAGACACTACCAAAAAAGAAAACTACAGACCAATCTCACTAATGAACATAGATGCAAAGATACTCAATAAAATATTAGCAAACCGAATCCAGCACTTCATCAAAAAGATCATACATCACGATCAAGTGGGATTCATCCCAGGAATGCAAGGTTGGTTCAACATACGCAAATCAATCAACATTATACACCACATCAACAACATGAAAGACAAAAACCACATGATCATATCAATCGATGCAGAGAAGGCATTTGACAAAATCCAACATCCTTTCATGTTAAAGACACTCAGCAAAATAGGGTTAGAAGGAACCTTCCTCAAGATAGTTACAGCTATCTATGAAAAGCCTACAGCCAACATTATACTCAATGGTGAGAAACTAGAAGCATTCCCACTAAGATCAGGAACTAGGCAAGGCTGTCCACTCTCTCCACTCTTATTCAATATAACCTTAGAAGTCCTAGCAATAGCAATCCGACAAGAGAAGGAAATCAAAGGAATTCAAATTGGGAAAGAGGAACACAAGCTATCTCTCTTTGCCGACGATATGATGATATACATCGAAAAACCTAAAGAGTCCACAGTAAAACTCCTAGAAACAATTAACCAATACAGCAAAGTGGCTGGTTACAAAGTCAATACACAAAAGACAGTAGCGTTTCTATATACAAACAATGAAGTTGAGGAGAGAGAGATTAAAAATACAATTCCATTTAAGATAGTATCAAAAAATATCAAGTATCTAGGAATCAACCTTACAAGAGAAGTGAAAGACCTATACCAGGGAAACTTCAAAACACTCCAGAAAGAAATTGAAGATGATCTAAAGAAATGGAAGAACATCCCATGCTCATGGATAGGTAGAATTAACATAATCAAAATGACTATCCTACCCAAACTCCTATATAGATTTAATGCAATCCCTATCCAAATCCAGACACAATTCTTTAAAGAATTAGAACAAGCATTCACAAAATTCATCTGGAACCACAAAAGACCCAGGATAGCCAAACAAATACTGAAAAACAAGAAGCTGGGAGGCATCTCCTTACCTAACTTGAAACTATACTATAAAGCCATAGTAATCAAAACAGCATGGTACTGGAACAGAGACAGGACATCAGACCAGTGGGTCAGAACAGAATTCCCAGACATAAACCCCCAGGTATATAGCCAACTAATATTTGATAAAAGAGGCAAGAATCTGAAATGGAACAAAGAAAGCCTATTCAACAAATGGTGTTGGTACAACTGGAAAACCACATGTACGAAAGTGAAAATCAACCCATACCTTACTCCTTATACAAAAATCAACTCAAAGTGGATCAAAGACCTTGAAATCAGACCCGAATCCATAAAGTTTATTGAGAATAAAATAGGCAGAACACTCAAAGACCTATATATCAAAAAGGTCTTTGAGAATGGAGCACCAATGGCAAGAACGTTAGCATCAAATATAAACAAATGGGACTACATCAAACTAAAAAGCTTCTGCATGGCAAAAGAAACCCTGCTTAACGCAAGAAGACAGCTAACAGAATGGGAAAAAATCTTTTCACTCGACATATCAGATAAAGGGCTGATATCTAGAACATACAAAGCACTCAGAAAGCTGAGCCCCCCAAAAGCAAACAAAGCTATAAAAAATGGGGAGATGAAATGAATAGACACTTCTCTGAGGAAGACAGAAGGATGGCCAACAAACACATGAAAACATGCTCACCTTCACTCATCATCAGGGAGATCCAAATCAAGACAACAATGAGATACCACCTTACACCAGTGAGGATGGCCCACATCAAAAATAATGGAAACAACCTTTGTTGGCGGGGATGCGGTATGAAAGGAACTCTCATCCACTGCTGGTGGGAATGTCCCCTAGTCCAACACCTATGGAGGAAAGTCTGGAGAGTGCTCAAAGAACTCAGAATTGAGCTGCCATTTGACCCAGCAATTGCCCTCCTAGGCATATACCCACAAGATGGAAGGACATTCATTCCAAAATACATATGCACCCCACTATTTATCGCAGCACTCAGTATAATAGCCAAATCTTGGAACCAACCTAGGTGTCCAACAACGGATGAATGGATCATTAAGATGTGGTACATATACACAATGGAATATTACATGGCAGTTAGAAATGATACAATCACAGACTTTGCAGCAACGTGGATGGACCTAGATCATGTTATGTTAAACGAAGTAAGCCAGAAGACAAAAGATAAACACAGAATGGTAGCACTATTCTGAAACACCTAGAACATATATTTTATACACAACTAATACCTAACAATCATATAACAGGGTTTAACAGGGTAGAAACTCCGATCACTGTAATAGTCAACATATACGTGGGAGCAGTGTCCAAAATACATGAAAAAGGAACAATGCAAACTCTTGACTGCACATTATACCACAAAGAAAACAGCAACAACAGAAACAGCAACATGGAGAGAACAGGTATGTAACCAGACTCCTACAACAAAGGCCCACAATAATCCCTTAGAGATCGTAAACAGGAACACAAGTATAGAACACCGCGGGAAATCACGTAATGCAAGGGCAACATACCATAACACTACGTTTTAATCCCTTTACCTTACTATATTTTAAAAATAACCTCTCAGCTTTTCTTTCCACAGGCGCCCTTAGATACAAAGGGCGGACAAACTAAGATGGCAACTCGGGATACCACACGAGATACCATACCTTGCTTGCACTATGAGACGGCCACGAGAAAACTCTTTAACATTCACTTTATCTCTAGGTTAAACCTTCTTTTAGGAATCGAAGCACGTGACCAGTCAGACCACCAAAGCAGTACCTGCGATGTACAGACCTAAACTACAGGCTCTAGTCATCGAACACATTCAACCAAACCAGCATTCCCTTGCTATTCTCTCCTTTCTTCTCTCTATTTTTTTTCTCTTTTCTTTTTCTCTTCTACTCTTCTCTTTACTTTTTTCCCTTTCTCTTCTCCCTTTCTACGGTATTTTCTCTTTTCTCTTCCTTCATACCCCTCCCATATATCTTCCCCTTTCTCCCCCCCGGAAATCCAACTATCCCTTCACCCCTCAATCCCATCCAGATCTCCCACCATATTAAAACTCTCCACCCTCAGTCCTTAATCTTTTAGGCATCAAGATCGACCTCCTACCCAATGAACCAGTACCCAGCACCCAGGCGAGGGGACACCCAACCGAACCCACACATCGTCTCCTGCAAGAAAAGACAGCCAACTCCCCTGTGGACACATGCTGCGAGACCCTCCCTACCAACTCCCCCTAACATGGACTGTTTCTTGAAACCGGACTTAGGTCCAATAGTATCCCCAATGCAAGAACTCTTCCAAGACCTCCCAGCTGCAAATTTTTACCAATCTGAAGGGGGGCAGGGGGTGTGATTGGAAGATGCCTGGGAACCCACACACCACAAGAAAAATCCAAAAGACAATGGGAAAACTGTACTTCCAACATAGGCATAAGACCTGTAATACACCAACTCTTTACCTGTTCTCTCCCAAATGCAAAGTAGTCTTTTGCACCACATTGGTCCTTTAAAAACTTCGCTAACTCATTTTAATTTTTTTATATTTTTTTAATTAACTTATTTATTTAAATGTTTGCCTTACATATACATTTGTGGGCACATACCCTTTTATTTCCTTTTTTTTTTTTTTTTTAATCGTCTTTGGGTATGTGACCTATCTCTGTTACTCACTCTGTCCACCCCAAATACTCCGACATATAATGGAGCACCACTTCCCCCTGCAAAGGCACACTAAATAAAGGGGAAATCTTACATAGTAAAAAAAAAAAAAAAGAGCTCTTATCTACTAGAGATAGGAACTCATAGTTGTTTACAATACAGGGTTATCTCCTACCTTGAAAATATGTCATGTGGAATCAACTTAGACCTCAGGTGATTAGATACCATTCAACCAGCCTTGAACCCTGGATCCCAGACATAGAAACGGCACAGCTCCTCACAACAGCTGTAAGAAACAATCTCCATCTGGGACAGCCTTATTACTGCAGGGTCAACAACAAGGGCCAGCTCTAACATGATATCTCGACAATGAGGAAAATGTGAACAACTTGACCTTAGAGCAGTTTAGCCTACCTCACCAGCTAACGACAAGACAAAACCAGAAGACGTGGCACCCTTTGGTAGGTCCAAAAGCCAAGATCGTGATTTACAGATGACTGGATACTAGAACCACGACCAGACTGTATACATCTTGGGACCAATAAAAAAGCCCTAGTCTAGGGTTTGAACTAAGACCTGCACAATAAGCATGACCCCCAGTCCCAAAGGTCCGGCAGAGACAATTGTAACGGAAAAGGGCTTCTGGAAGAACAAAGAAAGACGCTATCCTAGATGCCATCCTAGGTTCAGCGCAAAGACCAAGATCACCAACCACAGAAGATGGATTAAAATGGCACTGAGGTAACAGAACCTCCAGATTCACAAAGACTGACTTCACCATAAGTCCCACCTCAGGATATGTACAGATACTGGGACTGCTAAACACAGAGCTCTGACGGTATCACACTGGACAGAGCAGAAGCTTTCCACACACCAAAAAAAAAAAAAAAAAAACCACAACCTGGAGAGTAATGATCCTGAGCAAAGACTAGAGCTGATTCCATGACAGTATACTCCAAGGACGGAGAAACCCCATATCTTATAGGGCAAGTGAATTCCTTTTCGAATGACCCCAATATTTACTGTGCCAGGGCAGGAGGGAAAAAAAAAATACAAAAAACACAAAACCTTGGTTATGTATATATATATATATATCTTACCTTCATTTATTATTGTTATTATTATTTTTATTTACCTAGCTATTTTGGTCGATTCCTCAGTTTGGATGTGATTATTGAAATTGTTGGCCCCAATTATTCTTTTTTTTTTTTCTTTCTTTTCTTTCTCTTCCTTTCTTTTCTTTCGTTATGTGCTACGCCATGTTTCTTATTTCAAGACCACGGCGTGTTTTTTGTTTGTTTGTGTTTGTTTTTAGTTTGTTTTGGTTTATTTTTTATCTGTTTTTTTGTGGTGCTTATCGTTATAGCTGGAGTCCTCACTGGATATTTGACACTTCTTTTGGTACTGGTAGAGTGTTTCAACTTCCTTTTCTCCTTCATTTCCCAAATCGATGATGAGAACCTCTAGAAGGATTCTGCCCATTTTCGGGGTATTAAACTCTTACCCCGGTTTATTTATTTTCTCTTTTTCAGGCAAAACCACGCAACTTGAACTAGCTACCCCTGCCCCTACTTAGAGGGGGAAATAAGGGAGGCATTAAGACCAAACTGATGCAAGACTACTAAGTAGTTGGTTAGAGACAGAGGGGACCACATATTCTAGCCGCCCTGGGGGTGAGGGAAGAGGAAATGGGAGGTAAGACAGAAACGGGGGAGTAGGGAGGACAATTTGGGGATGGGAATCCCCCCTGATTTTATGTAAATATGTACCTAAAATATTATTGTCAACAATATGTAAGCCACTATGATCAAAATAAAAATTATATTAAAAAAAAAAAAAAAAAAAAGAAGATCATTCCTACGATCAAGTAGGTTTTGCAAGGATGGTTTAACATCCATAAATCTATCAACATAATACACAACATCAGCAACAAGAAAAATAAAACCACATGATCTTATCAGTAGACTTAGAGAAAGCATTTGATAAGGTTCAACACACATTCTTGATAAAAACTCTCAGCAAGATGAGAAAGAAAGGAACCTTTCTCAATATAGTTAAAGCCATCTACCACAAGTCAATCGCAAAGATAATCCTCAATGGAGAAAAACTAAAATCCTTTCCTCTAAATTCTGGTACAAGACAAGGCTGTTGTCTCTCACCACTGCTATTCAACATAGTACTGGAAGTACTTGCTATAGTGATTAGGCAAGAAAAAGATATCAAGGGAATCCAGATAGGAAAGGAAGAAGTCAAGTTCTCACTGTTAGCAGATGACATGATACACTACTTAGAAAACCCTAAAGCCTCTACCAAGAAGCTTCTAGAAACAATAGATTCATATAGCAAGGTGGCAGGCTAGAAAATTAACACACAAAAATCAATGGCCTATTTATACACCAATAATGATTGGCAAGAAAGGGACATTAAGAAAAGAACCCCATTCACATTAGTGCCACACAAACTCAAATATCTTGGAGTCAACTTGACTAAAGATGTGAAGGTCTTATACAAAAAAAAACCTATAAAACACTGCTTGAAGAATTAAGAGAGGTCACTAGGAAATGGAAACACATACTCTGCTCATGTTTGACAGGATTTACATCATTAAAATGGCAATACTCCCCAAAGCTTTGTACAGCTTTAATGCAATTTCTCTAAAGATACCCATGACATTATTCAAATAAGTCTATCAAACACCTATAAAATTTATTTAGAACAATACACACCCATGAATAGCTAAAGCATTCCTTGGGAAAAGGAATATGGGAGCATCACTTTCCCCAACTTTAAACTGTATTACAAAGCAATAATTATCAAAACATCATGGTATTGGAAAAAAGAGAGACCCCCAGATCAGTGGAATAGGCTTGAGTACTCAGAGAATTTTCCTCAGACATACAATCGCCTAATTTTTTATAAAGAAGCAAAAAATCCTAAATGGAGTAAGAAAAGCCTCTTCAACAGGTGGTATTGGCACAATGGATTAGCTATTTGCATAAAAATGAACTCAGATCCCCAAGTAACACCATGTATGAAGGTCAAATCCAAATGGATTAAAGACCTTGATATCATACCTAAAACCATAATGTAATGAACACAAGGTAGGTAAAACACTCCATGACATTGAGACTAAGGGCATCTTTTTATTTTTTTATTTTTATTGGGACCAAAGTGCATTACAAACCTTTCACTGCATCATTTATGGTACATAGTAACAATGAATGAGGGGCATTCCCACCACCAGTGCTGTCCTCCTTCCGTCCCTGTTCCCAGTATGCATCCCACATCTCCCTCCTCTACCCCCCAGATTGCTAGTGCAACAGGTCTCCACTTTATAGCTTGTTGTATATTGAGCATCTATTCCATCATCATTGTATATAAAAAGGATAAGAGAAAAGGGAGAAAAAAATTTGGTGACAACTACAAAAAAAAAGAGAGAAGGAAAGAAAAGAAAGGAAAAAAGAAAAGAAAAATGAAAAATAAATGGACCCATCAAATAAAATAAAAATAAATCTCTAAATAATAACTACAAGAGTGAAAAAGATAGAGAAAAGTGGAAGAAAAAAGAGAAGGAAAATAAAGTCAAAAGCTAACAAATCAAAACAAAACAAGAAAAAGTATGACTGCTGGAGTGGTAGGGTTTGGCATTCCCCCACTTTTTTTTTTTGCATAGGCACAGTAAGTATTGAGGAAGAAGGGAATTCCTGTGGCCTAAGAGATTCAGGATTTCTCCATTCTTGAAGCATACCATCATGGGAACAACCCCTGGCTCCATATATACTCATTACCCCATCCCAAATCCATAATATCCTAGGCTTCAGCTTAGGGACTGAAAGAAAACAGGAGCAAGTGTTACAGAAGACTGAACACAACAACAACGATGGTAAGGAACCTCTGGAACCTAGAGACTCTATCCTAGACCCTGACCTATAACCTGGACAAATATCAAGATCGCTAGCTACAGTGGCTTGATTTTCTCACACACAACCGAGAGGAAACTTTCCTGGCATTTAAAGGCATCTTTAAGGAGGAAACAGCACTCTCCAAACAACTGGAAACAGAGATAAACAGATGGGAATATATTAAGCTGAGAAGCTTCTGCAGCTCAAAGAAATTAGTGCGCAGGATACAAGAGCCACCCACTTAATGGGAGAAGCTATTCACCCAATACCCATCAGATAAGGGGCTAGTCTCCAAAAGATACAAGGCACTAACAGAACTTTACAAGAAAAAAACATCTAATCCCATCAAAAAATGGGAAGAAATGAACAAACACTTTGATGAAAAAGAAATACAAATAGCCAAAAGCACATGAAAAAATGTTCCACATCACTAGTCATCAGGGAGGTGCAAATTAAAACAACTATGTGCTACCATCTCATGCCACAGAGTTTGGCACACGTCACAAAGAATGAGAACAAGCAGTGCTGGCCTCGCCTCATGTGGAGAGAAAGGAACTCTTATTCACTGCTGGTGGGAGTGCCGTCTAACCAACCTTATGGAAAGCGATATGGAGATTCCTTCAAAACCTGAAAATTGAGCTCCCATACAATCCACTCCTAGGTATATATACCTAGTGGTATATATACCATTCCTAGGTATATATTCTAGGCACACAAGAATTCCTTCCTCACAGCTATATTCATTGCTGTGCTATTTAGAATAGCCAAACTCTGGAAACCACCAAGATGCCCTTCAACAGATAAATGGCTAAAGAAACTGTGGTACATATACACAATGGAATATTATGCAGCCATCAGGAGAGATGAAGTGATGACATTTTCTTATACATGGAAGTACATTATGCTGAGTGAAATAAGTCAGAGGGAGAATTATAGACACAGAATAGTCTCGTTTATCTATGGGTTTTAAGAAAAATGAAAGACATTTTTGAAATAATCCTCAGAGACAGAGAGGAGGGCTGAAAGGTCCAGGTCATGACATGAAGCTCACCACAGTGTGGTGAGTGCAGTTAGAGAAATAACTACACTGAGAACTATCATAAAAGTGTGAATGAATGAGGCAAGTGGAAAGCCTGACTAGAGTACAGGTGGGGGTGGAGTGGGAAGGAGGGAAATTTGGGACTTTGTTGGTGGGAATGCTGCATCGGTGAAGGGGGTTGTTCTGACTGAAACCCAACTACAATCATATTTGTAATCAAGGTGTTTAAATAAAGATATTAATATAAAAAAAGAAAAATAATAACTTTTTTTACTTAAAAAAGATGAAATCTTTCTTTTGTGACTTATCCTATTTCTTATATTTTGGGGTTAACAAACATGGACAACATTTTTTTGAACTCTCCTTTCCCTAATTCTCGGTACTCCTATGCATCCAAACTAGCATAGGTAATATTATATGATTTCTTAAAGTTTACCATTTTAAGACTATGATAATCAGGTTTAAAATTATAAAAAATAACTTTGCCTGTTTTTGAGGAAAGATCAATGTAAAATGACAAATCAAATTAAAATAACACTGTAAGTTGGCCTGTTCTTGAAGGTTCATACAACAATGATCATATTACTTGATTAGCTTTTATTGTTACATCATGCTTGGAAAGTGAAATTGCAGGAAAAAATAGATTCAATAAATTAGAAACATTGGTAATTAGTAAAGTTTAAAACTCTTCATCTTTGATAAAATTTATATACCTTAATTTTGTTTTTATGGGTATTTAGACATTAAGTGATGCATAGGTATAATTTTAAGTTGATCAGACGTCTTTTTACAGATACAGTTGAAAATAATCCAAGATGTTTTAAAAATGCACACTTTGTGCTACCCAGACAGCTGTGACATAGAAATAGAACTTTCAGATCTGTATTAAATGAATCCTGTCCCACATAAAGAAACTACAAAATTATCTCATCCCTCTACCAGCTGCCTCAGCACGTAACAATATTGGTTACTAATGGAAAAGGTGACTTAAAAGCTTGAGTCTAGGATGAACACCTGTAGGGCTTATTCTGCCCTTGATAACTGCTACTAAATATAATCTCATTTCAAACATAAACTAAAAATAAAACCTAACAAAAAGCGCCTCAATTATAACAAATTATCAAGTGACTATGTAATCATACTCTAGATCAGAATTATTAAGTTGTACTTTGTAGAACAGTGTTGAAAATTATCCCACACAAACATGTAAGGGACTTAAGAAATGCATGGTGATATCCTTTGTATTGTTTGGATGCTGACAGCACAGTTTTACAAACTATTTCCATACACACAGGACTGAGAGGAGAGAACATGCCTCTTTTTTTCAATGCAATTTCAATGACAAGGTTTGTATTTTTTGCCAAAATCTTAGATTTAGAAGAATAAAAACATGAGTACTATAGAGTACATGAGTACTCCTTGGTACTTGGATATCAATGAGGATATTCACTTATATCTTCAAATATACCAATAACAATGATAGCTACAATACTGCACCCTAAAGATTCAAATACTGTATCCTCTCTTAGTTCTCCCTAAATTCCAAAGCTATAAGCTATATGTTTGGATAAAGGTTGAACAAGGAGAAGGTATAAATCAATTTGCTTAATTTACTGTTGCAGTAAATATCTTTAGATGAATAACTATATCATTTATGTCATGAAAACATAACATATGTCATGAAAACATGGCATAAATGAGTAGAGGGCAATTGTAAAAACATTCATAGATTAACAAGATTGGTTATTTCTATAAACCGTTGAATAAAAAAAGAAAGCCAAAGAATTTGTTTTGGAAACTAAAATTCCCTTGTCTTGTTTTCTATATAATACATCAAGGATATCATCATGTAGATGTCTTGATTCCCCACACTTCCCTCACCTCTATTTACTGTACCTTTGTGCCTTCCCAGACGTTATACAGTTTAGTGAGCATGTTTATTTGACCCCTACTATTCCAGCTGTCTTTTATATTTAGGTTTGTAGATTGGACTTGAAGGATCATGAGTCAAGTAGTTTCCTTAGTCCCTGTGAGATGCTCACCTCTGTAACAATCCTCTTTTTCTCAGGTTTGGCAACCACTTGCTCTTCCTTTATATAAGGCCCAGGAGCATTATGACCACTCATATTAAATTAAAGTTATGTTTTATCCCTCTGGATTACCTAGTTTCAGTCTGATTCTTTAATAGTTCTAAATTAAAAGAACATTCTTAATTTTAGTATGTCATCTGTTTCCTTTGGAAATGCTAATAGAGCATTGGTTTCCTTCATAATTTATTTGGATGCAGGAGGCCTAGTTTTGATCCTTGGCACTGAAAGTTGATTTGGGGTTGGGGGCACAACCAGCAGGTTTAATCTTGACTCTATGTCCAGGATCACTCCTTGTGGTGTTTACAGGTTCATAGGTAATGACAGGTATCTAAGTATGGTTGGCTACATGAATGAGCAATGCTTTACTGTCTATGCTGTCTTTAAGGCCCTTATTCTAATTTTGCAAATTGAGAATTAAATGTTTCTATTTATTATTTTCCTGAATATCCAATCAATGATTTTTATCACAATTTCATGGTGATGATATTATTACTTAATGTCAAGATAAGTTAAAAAAGTAACTAGTGTTGGGGCTCAGCAGTAGGACATTTGCCTTGCACAGGGCTGACCCAGGATGGACCAACAGTTCGATCCTCTGGTGTCTCATATGGTCCCCCAAGCCAGGAACAATTTCTGGGTGCAGAGCCAGGAGTAAGCCCTGAGCATCACCAGGTGTGGCCAAAGGCCAAAAAAAGTAACTAGTGTTTAATAATAGTTAAATCATAATGAAAAGCCATCTCTTAAAAACAATTAATGGGGCCGGAGCAGTGGCACATGTGGTAGGGTCTTTGCCTTGCATGCAATAACTTAGGACAGACCGTGGTTTGGTCCCCCTGGCATCTCCTCTGGTCCCCCAAGCCAGGAGTGATTTTTGAGCTCATAGCCAGGAGTAATCCCTGAGCATCACTGGGTATGCCCCCCCCCCAAAATAAGCAACTGAACTTTTCACAACTGTTACATCTCACGCATCCTTGGTTATATCTTTCTGTAAACACAAATATCAAAAACTCAAAAGCAATTATTAAATTATTTTTTCAATTTAATTTAAAACTATACATATACTTAACAAAAACTAGTGAAATATATCACTTTGAAACAAGTTATTAAATTTTATGGTTGGTATTCCTTTCTGTGTTTACCTGCCTCCCAAGCATGGTAGATTTTCCTTTCCTTTTGCCTCATGAATTTATCTCTCTTCTTTCAAATTTTATAAATAAAAATATTTTACTAAAGTACATTTTATTAAAAAAGAATACTTTAGGACCACAATTTAACTTGCAAAAGCACTGAGGCTTTTTATTTGTTATTGTTGCCACCGTTTTTTTTTTTTTGTTTGTTTGTTTGTTTGTTTGTTTATTGGAGAGCACACCTGGTGGCATTCAAGGCCACTCTACTGGCTCTACTCGCAGATATCATTCCTGGCAGGCTTGGGCGACCATATGAGATGTCAGGAATGAACCTGGGTCTGCAAGGCAAAAACTCTACTCATCGTGCTATCATTCCAGCTCTAAGAATGTATATTTGAATTGATAAAATTTAAATTATAAATTGCAATAAAATTATCAGTACTTATGACATAAAATCGACCCCTCCTTGATGGGATAAAACATTCCATCTATTGATAAAGTTTCTTTTATTCAAAACATTAACATTTAAAGAATAAAAGTTGAGCAACATTCTTAAAAACACAAGGAAATTTAGGAGGCAAAGCAATGAACAGGCAGTAGGGCACTTGCCTTGCAAATGGATAACCTACATTCATCCCTCTTACCATTTATTGTCTCCAAAGTCCACCAGGAATATTTCCAGGTGGCAGAACCATGAGTAACACTTGAGCAAGGCCAGATATAACCCCCAAATCAATAAAAATAAAAAGCAATAAATGCAGAAGATATTAAGTTGAATAAAACTATATCTCATCTCAGCAAAAACATTATGTATTTAAGATATTATAATTAATATTATAACTAACAATCATTTTTACCCAGAAATGTTATAAGCACTATTAGTAAATTTTTTCTTTAGTTCTTGCAGCATTTTCTGTATCTCTAAATTAAGGAACAAACATTAAATGGTGGAGATAAATTTATTAATAAAATTTCAACAATTTTGGACAACTTCTAAGATAGTCTTTATAATAAATAGTCACTTGTTGAAAAATAGATTGTTTTGAAGAATACACAATTGGAAAGGAAAGATTCTATGTTTTTCAGAGTAGATGACCTAAGAAAAAAGCAATTTCACATACAATTATACATGAGTTTTAAATATGTTTATAATTCATTTTAAATATTCTTTATTTGGCTAAAATAATGATTTTTTCAAGAATTATTGAATTTATTATAATAATTTGTTATTCGAATTTATTATTGAATTTATTATAAGAATATATTTCAAGAATTATTTCAAGAATAACTATTGGGGGCTGGAGTCATTGTGCAACAGTAGGGCATTTGCCTTGCATGCAGCTGACCTAGGATGAACTGCAGTTTGACCCCTTTGTGTCTCATATGGTCCCCCAAGCAAGGAGCAATTTCTGAGCATCACATGGTATAACCCAAAATTTAAAAAAATTAAAAAAGAATTATTTTATTGAGCTCAAGTTCATAAAAGCTTAATACTGAACCTATTGCTTTAAAGTTGTAGAGCTACAACAGCAATCCCTGAAATTTCCATCTTTCCTCCATTCCCTCCCACTTCCCCCTAAGCTCCCTAATTACAAGTTCTACTTAGCACTTGTCATGGCAAGTATTCTTAATATTTATATTTAATGAGCAATAATTCTCATGTATGAAAAATTATGGAAGCAGTAGATCTTTAAAAAGAAAATTTTCTGGAAAGAACAGTAGAAAAATTAAAGTCATAGAAACTGAAAAAGTACTGGTATTAGAAAACTAAGCAAGGTTTTTTTTTTTCTTTGTAAAATATAAATGGAGTTGGACATTGTTAAGAGCATTGGAAGATGCACTGAAAATTTTTGAGTTTGTTTCTGTAGGCAATAGAAAGAAACTGATGGTATATTGAGTAGGGACAGAAACAGATAGATTAAAATTTTTTATAGAAAATTACTTAATAACTAAGAAGATTACTATTAAACAAAGAAAAGTAAAACCCTGTAATAAAATGATTCCGTAATGTCCTTCCTCTTGCTCATGTACAGTAAAAGTTCCTTTCTCTTTAATAAACAGTGCAAGGTATATCTTTTTTTTTTTTTTTGGTTTTTGGGTCACACCCGGCAGTGCTCAGGAGTTACTCCTGGCTGTCTGCTCAGAAATAGCTCCTGGCAGGCACGGGGGACCATATGGGACACCGGGATTCGAACCAACCACCTTTGGTTCTGAATCGGCTGCTTGCAAGACAAATACCGCTGTGCTATCTCTCCGGGCCCGCAAGGTATATTTTTTACCAATGAGAAAAGGGAGGGCATTCACATACAGACACACACATACACACACACACACACACACACACACACACACACAATTTAGTCATCCTTCTATTTTCATCTTCATGACTTTCAATGAATAGTAAACACTCTCAATACAATAAAAAGGACAAATTAGACAGTATTTATTGGAATTTTTATGGCATTAGACATGAAAGTGCCAGGCATTACAGTACATACATTTTCTTATGAATGCATAGCTATGTGATTAGTTATAACTTATTGGATTCTAGAGACATATGTCTGTCAGAACAGTTACATATAGATGCACATTTGTTTACCATAAAAAAGCATGTGAAGTTTGTCTTGAATAAATATTCAACTTCAGCACAGTTAGAAACAACTCCATAAGTCATGGCAAAGTTTTCCTATAAAAAATACACTAATGATTATCATGATGATCTTGATGAGTGAGAAAAGTAGAATGGCTGTCTCGATTATAGGCAGGGGTTCAGAAGGAGGGACCGTGGTGGGGGCATTGGTGGTGGGAATGTTGCACTGGTGAAGGGGGGTGTTCTGTTAATGAAACACAACTACAATCATGCTTCTAATCATGGTGCTTAAATATTTTACTTTAAAATAAATAAATTAATAAGTAAAATAAAAAGAAAAAAAACCAAGGGGCCAGAGTGATAGCACAGCAGTAGGGGTTTTGCCTTGCATGTGGCTGACCCAGGACGGATCTGGGTTTGAATAGTGGCATCCCATATGGTCCCCCAAACCAGGAGCACATAGCCAGGAGTAATCTCTGTCACCGGGTGTGGCCCAAAAACCACACACACACAAGAAGTGAACTTGAAAAGATATATTTTTCTTTTTTCAATTGGTTGCTGATGTAAATTATTATTGTTTTCTGATCTCTCAATTCTATTTATTTCTCACATTCCATCCAATCTCCAAGTTAGAATAAAACTAAATTTGTAAAAATCTGTAACCTCATTAAAAAGATTACCATGTGATAAATTATATTAATACATTTACAGGCATAATATAGTTTATTATTGTCCACAGATTATTCTATATTCTCCATTCAAGAGCTATACATTGTCATCCATTTTCCAGTCATTTTCAGAGCCTGAGATAACCTATGGATTTGGGATAAATATCACATTTGCCATGTGACTTGCTCTGGCTAATGAAATGTGGGAATATTTGACAGAATGATTTAAGAGCCATAATATTGCTTCATAGTAATCTTTCAGTCAAGAATGAAGAATGAATATAAATCAGATCCACAGGAAGTACAAAACTGTAGACATGTAACATGGTGAGCAGTAATAGTCAGCATAAAAGTGATGATGATTTCTTAATGTGACAAAGTTCAGCAAAATCCGACTAAGATTTAAGGAAAGTTTATATTTTATAGTGTGGAGGTGTTGGAGTTAAAGTTTAGTGGAATAGTATTTATTTGACTGCCTTGTATGACTATTTTGATATGTTCTGCAATATGAAGTTTTTCCATCGTCATAAGGAAGTATAAGATACCATTCTTCGTTGAATAAATCAAGAATCTCATTAAAATTACCTAAGTATTATATCTACTTAATATAGTCAAAATAGTCAAAATTTCTGAAAGAAGGTAATTTTATTTTTTATTTTGTTGCATATAAGTCATTCTTCAATAACTGCTTATTTTCCAGTTATACCTTCCTTAAAGGTTATTTAAAGCCTGGTGTTAACATGCCCATATCTTCAACTGCCTGCTGGTGCTCTCCATATGTTGGTTCAGTTATTTAGTTTTCCAGTGTCAACATTGAAACACCTAATGATGCAGAATCACCAAAACCTTTTCTCCTTTATTTATTCCTCAATCTAATCATATATATGTCACATTATAATATATACTATGAAATACATTATGTTACTTACTTTCTAATCACAACTACTCATTTTCTCTACACTGTAATTGAGTACCTTTTTTCCCCCACCGAATTGAGTTCCTTTCTATATCTTTACTAGTTAAAAAGAGTTTGAGACATGCTGACTATTGTTATTTTCCTATCTCTTGTAGTTACTTTATTATGTTTCTCATGCATTTATTATCAGTAGAGCTTTTGATTTCCATGCAGCAAAATAGCAAATGCAATTAGAAATATTTATTTTGTGATGGAATATGAAAAGTCATACCTACTGGTTTGATGGTTGTTACTGTTTTTTTTTTGGTTACTTTTTAAAGAGGATAAATATAATATGCTTATCTGAAAAAATTTTGACTGCATTTCTAAACATAAAATAGTTATTTTAAATAAAACAACATAAGAAAGAAACCTATGAACAAGAAGACTTTATTTTAAAAGTGCAATGAATCTTATAATTATTTATTATGCAAAATATATTATAAAAATACTTTTTATTTAAGTAATCTGTTAATTCTTAAAATGTATTTTATTAAATTTTGAATGCTTTCTTTTTGTGCACCTTTTACTGAACTAGATCTCATATTGAATATGCCAAAAATTATAGTACTAATATACATTAAAGTTACTCAAATATAAAATCTATAAATAAAAGTATAACTTGCTATACTTAGATTATTAAATAATATGGTATGCAGTTATAAATTATATATTAATATAGATATATTCTTTAAAAGAATTGTGTTATAGTGTATATATAAAAGCAAAATAGTGTTGATATATACAGATATATGTATATATAAAAATTATAATGTTAAAAGGATGTATGATAGAAATATTTTATGCTTTTTTTGATTTCTTATAATAAGTTTATTTGATCTAAAATGTCTATCTATGGACTTCAAAATCAGGTTTAAATAAAAACTTGTCTTGCTTTGCTTTATAATTTATTAAGGGATGTTTGCTACCCTAAAATTTTATTTTGTAAAATTGGTATCTTATAATCTATCGTAAAATACATGCATATTCAAATTAATTATTTGAACATTCTTAAATAATTTATCTAAGAACAAGATTTTTTCCCTAACTTGGCAATACCAAATTTTAATTAAATAATTATGCAAAAGATATTTAAATCCCAACTTTGTTTTCTTTTGTTTGGTTTTGTTTTTAGGCCATATCTATCTGTTTTCAGAGATTACTCTTGGAAGGTTCAAAGAGCCATATGACATGGCTTAAATAGGACACAGGTCAGTCACGTGCAGGTCAAGCACTCTTCCTGAATACTGTCTGGCCATTTAGTTTACAATTTCTGAAGAGTCTTTAGAAAAAGTTTTTGTTTGTTTGTTTGGTTTTTGGTTTTGGTTTTGGTTTTCGGGCCACAGCCGGTGATTCTCAGAGGTTACTCCTGACTATGTGCTCAGTAATTGCCCCTGGCTTAGGGACCATATGGGATGCCGGGGATTAAATTGTGGTCTGTCCTGGGTCAGCAGTGTGCAAGGCAAATGCCCTACTGCTGTGCCATCGCTCCAGCTTCAGAAGTTTTAATAAAACACACTTTCATCCATAATATAGGTATTAGTTTAAAATCAGTCTGTTCAACACCAAGTAAACTTTTATACATAATATTTTTCTTTAGTATATACTGAAAGTTATTGGTTTTTCCACTTCTATGAATGTTAATTTACAAATTTTAAAATATTTCAAAAACCATAAGGTATTTTACTAATTTAACAATTCAGGGGACCACAGTGGTGACACTAGCGGTAAGGCATCTGTCTGCCTTGCCCACACTAGCGTAGGACTGACTGCAATTCCATCCCCTGGCGTCCCATATGGTCCCCAAGCCAGGAGCAATTTCTGAGCGCATAGCCAGGAGTAACCCCTGATCGTCACCGGGTGTGGACCAAAAACCAAAACCAAACCAAACCAAACAAACAAACAGAAAAACAAATTAGCAATTCTGATGTATTCTCAGTTTAATCTAATTTGCAATTAATATTAAGGTAAACTTTAATTTTTATCTACTGTTTCTATTCTGATCAAACATAAATTATTCTGACAATGTCATTCTGCTCTTTTTTATCATGCTATCAAATTGCTTATATAAAATAACAACTGTGAAAGTTTGATTTATCTTCAAAATGATACAGAATTCACCAAGAACACACACACACACACACACACACACACACACACACCTCCATACACAGGCAAATGGACATATCTCTCCACCCTCATTCCACCCAGAATCTTATCTGATAATAAAGTTTCCTAATATTTTCTTGTTGAAGATTAATAAACTTCTCTTGAAACTTATATCTAATTTATGTGACTTTAAGGGTCATGCTTTAATAACAATGATGAAACACGATTATTACTTCCTAATGCTGAAATTACAGTTTTTACATTGTAAATTTTTCCTGCTATGCGCCCTGTGGCACTAACATCTTTATCACTCCATGTGTTTCTAGTTTTAAAACCTTTACCCCTGCTGTTTGAAAAATATTTCTCATTTTCGTCCCCTATGGAGTACAGAAATCCCTAAAGGCAAAGCCATTAGTGATTTCTCTGCCTTTCCCCAAACACGTATTATGATCACCAGTGCTGCTCCCACTGCCTCATTGGCTTTTGGTAAAGTATGCAAATGAGATGTTCAAAATACACACTTTTTGCAACTGTGCAAGTTCATACTGATTTATAAAATGGGCAAGCTATTAAAGTGACTGAAAATGTCAGCAAGATTTATGCATGGGTGACAAATTATATTGGAAATGTTCATTTTTAACATGCTGCCCTAGGTTTTTTTTTCAACAACCTAGATATTCTCTGTGATACATTTGTTTTAAGGGCATTTTTCCTCCCCAAACATACTTTTGACGGTGACTTTTTGACTGGAAAAATAAACAATGCTACTTCACAATCATACAAATTGTATATTATCACAGAAAGCAGTCCTTGGAATATAAAATAAATTTCTTTTGACACCCATTTCCTTATGTACCTTTAGTACACTATGGTTAAATAGTTTTCCTTTATAACAGATAACTTTAAATGTGTACATAAATATTTCATAACTAAGATATAAAATTATGTAACTATCAAAACAATTTTCATTTTACCTCTGAGGAAAATATTTCATTTGTATTAAAAAAGCACAACATAGAAAAAAGATAGGAATTAAAACTGACATATATCTTCTAAGCTTATGAGTCCATCTTTGAAACATTCTATGTGAAATTGATCTAAATAATTACAGATGACTTTTTCCCTTAATTTGTGTGTTTGTTCTGGTATGCCCTCAGCTCTGAGATTCAAACAAGAAATTGTATTACTCTTGACAGTCCAAGTGTGGTCTTCGAGCATAAGTTTTGATATTTTTATTTCTAGAAATTATCCATTCATTCACAAAATAAAGCATGGTGTGGAAAAAGCAATGCTGGACTCAGTTTATGCAATATCACTTAAGAAATATCTTGAATACTAAATTACATATATTACAGCAGAAAAAATTACAAGAATAGCAGTATTGTCTATCACAATTGTAGAAGAACAGATTACAGAAGTCAGATACAGTAAATTAAAAACTATGATTAATTTTACAAAGAACCAATCTGTCATGCATTGCTATGTAGTTTTTTAGATGGAAAAGTTTGGTATCAAAATTTTAATTTTACTTTTTATATTCAGATCAGTTTTTACCAATACAGTTATTGAAACTGATCTTCCTAATTAGTTCATTAAGTTTCATAACAATTGGTTTAGAACTAAAAACTCTTCTTGATGCAAAAACTGTGAAGATAAGTTTGATTTAAAAAATTCATCTGAGTGTTCATTCTTACACATTCATATGCCCTGGTATTCGATAAAGTTTTCTTTATATGACTGCCAGCCACTTTTACCTTGTTTTCACTTAAGAGTAAGGCTATAGTCATGCTTATTGAAAAGAGTTAGCATCATATGTTGCAGTGAGAAAATTTAAATTATCTCAGAAAAATAAAAAGAACAAATTATATCTATTTTCTATCAAAGGACACCAGTTTAGAACTTATACCAATATAAATATTTCAAGAAAAATACTACTTTTAATTATTTATTACATATTTTATTTATGACTTAATATTTTAAATATTTATTACTATTAAATATTACTTTTAAATAGGAGTTATGAATAAGTAGAAATACCACACAATATTTTCTGTTCAAAGGAGAAATAGTTTATGTTAATGCTGGTACAATCTCATAACAATACTTTACTCTAAATATGAAACTTTATTTCTATAACTATTAGGATTCATACCAGGAGGAATTTGCCTTCAAATTATTATCAAGAAACACTGTGCTGATTAAATCATTCATATCTAAATATCTTTAACTAGAAGATATAACTGGTAATAATTTTTTTAAAAAAAGAGGAGGGCCGGAGAGATAGCATGGAGGTAAGGCATTTGCCTTGCATGCAGAAGGACGGTAATTCGAATCCCAGCATCTTATATGGTCCCCTGAGCTTGCCAGGAGCGATTTTTGAGTGTAGAGTCAGGAGTGTTTCCTTAGAGCTGCTGGGTGTGATCCAAAAACCAAAAAAAAAAAAAAAAAAAAAAAAAAGAAGAACAGAGAATACATTTAAGAACATCTGGCATAAGATGAAGAAAGTATATCTAGGAAACAAAGTTCATATACTCTTCTCCTTTCCAAAGTAAGATATATTAGAGGAAAAATTTACTACTACTAGTTCATTTAAAAAATAACTAAAAATGAGACAAAAAATGGGCCTGGAGAGAGAGTACAGCGGCGTTTGCCTTGCAAGCAGCCAACCCAGGACCAAAGGTGGTTGGTTTGAATCCCGGTGTCCCAAATGGTCCCCTGTGCCTGCCAGGAGCTATTTCTGAGCAGACAGCCAGGAGTAACCCCTGAGCAAAGCCAGGTGTGACCCAAAAACAAAAACAAAAAACAAACAAACAAAAAAAAGACAAAAAATAACTCATAAAGCTTACAGTTAATTTAACAGCATAACCATACCACAGATAGATAGGCATAGAATATGTATATGTAAATGCATGTAAATGAATATAAAGTTTGCTAAAATAAAATTTCGAAACTGTATTTAATTTTAATATTTTTAAAAATTTTTTTATTTAAACAACTTTATTACATACATGATTGTGTTTGGGTTTCAGTCATGTAAAGAACACCACCCATCACCAGTGCAACATTCCCATCACCAATGTCCCAAATCTCCCTCCTCCCCACCCAACACCCGCCTGTACTCTAGACAGGCTTTCTATTTCCCTCGTACATTCTCATTATTACAATAGTTCAAAACGTAGTTATTTCTCTAACTAAACTCATCCCTGTTTGTGGTGAGCTTCCTGAGGTGAACTGTAACTTCAATCTCTTTTCACTTTTGTGTCTGAAAGTTATTATTGCAAGAATGTCTTTCATTTTTCTTAAAACCCATAGATGAGTGAGACCATTTTGTGTCTTTCTCTCTCTCTCTCTGACTTATTTCACTCAGCATAATAGATTTCATGTACATCCATGTATGGGAAAATTTCATGACTTCATCTCTCCTGACAGCTGCATAATATTCCATTGTGTATATGTTCCACAGTTTCATCTGTTGAAGGGTATCTTGGCTGTTTACAGATTCTATGACATGATTTTTTTAAATTTTTCATTGAGACCATTGTGAATTACAAGTCCTTGATAGCTGTTTTTCAGGCATATATATATATATATATATATATATATATATATATATATATAGTGACAATGAATTGGGGCCATTCTCACCACCAATATTGACCTCCCTCCACTAGAGTTCCCAGCATGCATTCCATGCCTCCAATCTTAGCCCCCTGGAGTACCAGTGTAACAGGTCCATTTTAAGTTTAGATTGTTATAGTTTGGGTCTTCTTATTGTATTGTTATTGACTTTGGCTTGGGTATTTAGTTTTGACCATTTTCTTTTTCCACCCAATGCCACCACTTGGCCCCTTAGTCCAATTTTCTTTCTCTTTTCTTCTCCCAATTTGTAGAAATATGTAAAGGTAAAACAAAGTAATTCATGTTCCAAGGTTCTATGAAAAAGCTTGACCCCCTAACTAGAAGATATAAATAAAAATTAAAAAGGAAGACAAAAAGGAAATACCACTGGCCTACACATAACAGGGTGTCTCTAGCAATGAAGCATACAGTCATAAGACTAACTCAGGCTCTGGGCATGCTAATTGTCCAAATCCAATGTCTTTCTTTATGGTCCCAGGAAAAGTTCTACTAATTAGTGGTTGTCCGAGTCTGTCTTTTGTAATTAGAATCTTTTTGCACAGATACTGATTCGAAGTCAGGGTGTCATGTAGAGTCTTCTGATTTCATTTCGGAAATTAGGTGGTGAGGCAGGGTAACCTGTTCTTAGAGAAAATTATTGCTGTTTCCTCATATGACATGTAAATTTAAGAGAGGACTTATATTTAAAGATATTTTCTTTAGGCGCTGGAGTGGTGGTGCAAGCAGTATGGCATTTGCCTTGCACGCACTAACCTATGACAGACCACGGTTTGATCCCCTGGAGTCCCATGTGGTCCCTTGGTGTCCCAATTGGTCCCCCAAGCCAGGAGCTATTTCTGAGCACATAACCAGGAGTAACCCATGATCATCACTGGGTGTGGCCCAAAACAACAACAACAAAAAGATATTTCTTCTAACATCACATAATAATTTATTTTTTTCTAGTAATAACTATTTTAGTTAGCCTTCCAAGTTATAAAAATATACTGAGTTATGTAAAGGTGTACTAAGTAAGCAGCTATTACATTCTAAATATGTGAGCTAGAGTGTGAAAATACAATAATTTAAAAAATGCACATTACCAGTTTAAAGAGACTAAAAATTATTTATAATAGTAGAGCATCTTAGCTATTTCACACAATAAAGTTCCATCATTATTTCTACCGATATGGACCATTATTTATAGAGATCACTAAGAGTAAGAATTCTGGCATACTTTTCATAGGAAAGATAGCTTCCTATATAAATGTGTGGATCTATAATAGGAGCACATACATTTTGGCTATTAACTTATTTTTTTAATTCTCCTATAATGCACCCCCAATGATAGAAAAAAAAAAACCAAATTTATCCTTCCTAGAAAAGCAGGCCTTTTTAACTAAACAGGCCCAAACACATGCATGCATGCACTTACACAACACATATCCACATCGTTTTAATTTATCTTTTAAAACCTCTCCTTGATGTTATTGGACAGTAAAAAGGCTGCAATGGAATCCCTGTCAAAAGACAATTTTCTTCCTTGAATGATAAGCAATGGAACATGTAAGAACAAAAAGCCAACTGATTAATGGCATGCAATTCATCTACAATTATCTTGCCATGTTACACAGTCATTGTATAGATTGGACTAGATCATTAAATTATGTGACAGCAATCAGCCATCTAACTTTAAAAGAGGTGGGAAGAGCCAATTTAAAAACTTAATATCTCAGGATGATACAGTAGCCTAGGAAAATCAGTCAATTTAGAGAAAATTATCATATGTACCAACCAGAATGATAGATGTGAACCTTAGCTAAGCATCTGCTCTTGTGCTGATGATACTTGGAAGTCAGTAAATAATTCTGCATTTTTAAGTGAGCATTTAAGAATATGGTGATCTGGGGAATAATGTTAGAAAAATAAGATATGTACATTAGCAAACAATAGGTTTTCATGAGGATTTTCAATTTTCCAAAACTTCAATGAAAACTTTTTAACTGTGGTTTAATGTGAAGATCAAACTTTTTTTGCTCTTCAGGATTTAAAACTTAATTTTGTCTCATATGTATTGTGACTCATTTTTTTTATTTTTATGCTTTGGGGGTCACATCTGCTATGCTCAAGAATTTCTAAGTTAATTCTCAGGGATCATTCCTAGTAGAATTGGGGAATTATATAGGTGCTAGGAGTCGAACCCAAGTTAGACCCTGCAAGGCAAATGCCTTATCCACTGTACTATCTCACCAGCCCTATAATCTTTATTTAATCTATTCATGTTTAAGTCATGCATTTTTCAAAATGAATAGTATGAAGCTCTCAACAAAATGTGATCAAATTTTTAAATAATAGTGACTATATCCAATTTTAATTAATCCTACATATGACAATATAAGACTTCCTTCCAGTTCAGCAGTTATGCAAGTAGCTAAATAACATGTCAAGAAAGGAAAACAGAAACTGCAAAAAGCAGTACAAGGGTAGGGCTATGATGGCGTAATCTCTGACACTATGTAGATATTCAGCATATATAGGTGGCATTCATGGGTCTCATCATTCAAGGGCTTGAGCAGTTATTCATCTTTAGGCTCTAATGTGGAAGTCTCCACAACTCCAGAAAGATAAAATTTATCATGTGTGTAATATTCCCATCCTTTTATCAATCATCAGTGCAACTTTGACTGTAGCTTCATAATGGAAAGAGAGAGCCATGAATATGTAGGTGAACATAAAGAACCAATTACTTCACATAGTCTCTCTTGATTTTACTTGCTGTATATATTTTCCTTATATTTACTGTGTAGACTTTTAATTTTATTCAGTAGCATTTACTTGAAGATATATTAGATGCTTATTATCAAATCTATAGACTGAAGTAATAAATACTAGAAGAGTTAATGAGCAGTTTTTTTAAATGTTACTTCCCCAAGATTTCTCAGACTGACAGCCAGATTTTGTTTCTCTTGGTGAATAAAAAAAAATGCCTATGTGGCCTGCTTGTAGATATGGCCTTAAATAGTAACCATTTTTTAAAAATAAATTTGATACTGTAAAGGACAAAACACAAGCTCTGTTTATTTTTTTCTTATTGAGAATAATTTAATTTATAAAATTCCTCACCCTTGAAGACAAGGAGTTGATAACTAATTCTTATTCAAAGTTGGTTTATTTTTGGTAAAACATAAATGAACTCAGAAGTCAGATAAAATATAGTCTAAGCAATACCATTTGCATCTGAAAGTTATCTGTTTGAATATACTGTAAAAGTGCATTGGTGAGCACACATTTTTAGTTAAGCTCTATTATTAAAACCTATCTTTGTGGACACAGACAATGCATAGAGTACTTTTTAATGATCCATGAGATTGTAGATCTAACATATTCCTACTTATACCTGTTACTTTTTAATAAATTAGATCAAGTAAATGTTAATCTCTTGATAACATACTTAACAATAACAATGATGATTTTGTTAAGCACTATTAAGACAAAACTGATCATCAGCTATTCTAAGTGTATCATATGCATCATATCACTTAGTTATAACAATAATTTAATTCCACCGAGGTATAGGGATACTTAAGTAATTTATGGAAGCTCATAAAGGTGAAAAGATGGGGCTTGAACACAGGCAATCTGATGCCACAGAAAATCACAAGCCTTCATGCCACAGTAGTTGGTAATAGATTAAAAAATCATAGTTACTCCTTGTCTTAAAATGTCAAAGAACTAAGATGTATAAGACAGACAAAATACAGCCTGAACGTTAAGTCTCTAGATAATTTCAAGCTATCATACCAAATTAAAAGTTTTTAGAATTTTTAGGCATCTTCTTTAAAAAAGGGGCACTAGATCATGGCAAAATATTTACAAACACACATACACACAAAACAAATATATTTTGTAGAATATTTTGTATAAAATTGTTGTGTATGGTACTTATGATAACATCACACCCAGTGATGTTCAGGGCTTACTCTTAATTCTGTGCTCAGTGATCAATCTTGGCATAGTATTGCTGTATATGGCATAGCATATGCCAGGGACTCAACCTAGAACAGCTGTGTACAAAGCAAATGCCCTACCTGGTGCAGTATTGCCTGGTCCCCTAATTATAATTTTAAGTGCTTTGTTTTCACTTTACTAATTTTTAAAAACTATTTCTTTAAACAATAGTTAGCCAAAATCAAGAATACACTGTTATTTTGAACTGTTGGTACTTTGGAAAAATAATAGATGATGAATAGGTCATTAAAGGACTAGGTAAATAAGAATAATAGGGACACTGAATCAGTCTAAACTTTGACATTGTAATTATATTGCTCATCAAAATACAGAAAGTTGATTCAATCTATATAGCACTTGGAATATGTCTGGAGACATTGTTTGTTTGTTTGTTTTTAATTGGGAGACTCCCAAGCAGTGCTCAAGGAGCCTAGGGACCACTGTCCAAGATCTTGCATCTCAGTGCTCTATTCTCAGGATACCATGCTGGGTGAGCAGAGGAGTGCTGGGATACCAGAGTCACAGATGATGCGGATTTGGTGATGGAGAAAGTTCATGGTAAACTTGGTATCTAAGACATACAAGGCATGTATATGATATTTTTGACTTATATCTATGTAATTTTCAAATATTTTAAAGAAAACTAGAAGCAAGGAGGAAATGAAGGTCTTATCAAGTGGGCTCCATCTATTACACCCTTTCTTGTTTATAGTGCTACATCTGAGTGTCACTAGGGAACACACTTTTCTTGCGGGACTGAAGATTTATATTACATTTTCATTGCTGCAAGTGGAATGTTCTATCATTGAGCCACATACATATGATCCTATTAATTTATCTCTATTGATTTACCAACTGTCCATTATCCCTCAAACATAGTCCACTCTATCACAGTCTACATTTTTGTTGTTTCTTCCCTACCTATAAATGACTTGGATAAAGCATGAACCTAGCTGCATAATAACATTTCAGACACAGTTGATCACACTATGTATTCTGTCTCTAACTTGGTTGAATCTCTTCTTTCCTTAGTGACCTTTATTTACAGAACTCCAAGCTACTTGCCCAACACAGGTAAAATGTCAGACAGTGCAAACTTTATTTCCCTGCAGCTCTTTGGCCATCACACTGTAAAGAAAGTGCCTTTAATCTATCATGTCCTCCTTGAGTGGTCACAGTTGTTTCTCTTAGCAGGGCTCACATCGTTCCTTGGAAGGCTTGGAGCGATTTAACAAGACTATAAGATAAAGAAGTGGCATAGAGTGATCTCTAAGATCCCTTCTAGTCTGAGCCGTGTATCTATCTTCTAAAATTAAATGTTCACTTGAGTGCAAAAGAAACCAAGCCTGCTTTGCTAGCATGCTGCAGTAAAGGAAAAAACTACTTGGCAGTTTGCATAATCACTGGCTAAATATTTTCAACACAAGCTGTAATATATGTCATGTTATAATATTCTGTAGCTGAAATTGAATTTTTAGAAAAGTCAATTATAATAGTATGCACTTTCTTGATGAGATTTAGTTGAAAAGACAAGGGCTAAATTAAGGGAATTTGTGCAAGGGTTTCTTAAGAGCATAATATGACACTTAGTGAAAAAGAACTTGGAAAAAATAAATATACTTCTAAGAGTAATTTCATATTTATTGCATTTAATTTAACAAATTATTGCAGGAAACACATAGACAGCATTTTCCCAGTAAAATTATTATACTTAAATGAACTTTTGACAATGTATTAATTACAAGGACATGACCACATTTATTCTGCTGATCCAGTAATTACACGCATTAAAGAAATATTTATCCACAAACCATACAGTATACTTCAAAACAGCATTTATTGCCAAATTACATTTCCTGGTTATCTGTGCCCTATTTCCCGTTACTAGGATTTTTTTTTAATTTTAAGAGTAAGAGGCAAGTGACAAGAAATTTAAAAATACTATATAAATAAATGCTTAGTGATATGAAAAGACTGTAATGCTGATCTTTTTAATCATAGGACTCAGCAAATTAATTGAAAGACAACTAAATCAAATGTTTTAGGTAGGAAGATAATATATTTTTGCATATCTATTAGTATTACATTTTAAACATAGAGGAATTCTAAATTAAAATTCCACTCACATGATAATGGAGAAAAATTAATTGGCAATTGCATGATAACTCAAAGATAGTTAATTTTAGAAATTTTACAAAATAAATTCAAAAAAATCATAAATACTATCTATTGCTTATAATATAAACACAATGGTTTTATCTAATTAATCCCAGGAAGAGAAAGATTCTGCATTTTCCCTTAGTTGTGAGAGTTTTGTGAATTCTAAAGAATTCACTGAACTTAACTAAAAAAATTGCTTATAATCCTCTCTCTCCTCTCTTCCCTACACATACTCATTTAATTTATACTTACCAAATAATGAGAATATCTCTTTATAAAGACTTGTGGAGTTCTGATAGTAAATGTATTTCTCATCTTTTAGAGAAAGAGCTTCCAAAATCTTTATTCAAAAATCACAGAATTCTAAAACTTTAATTAAGAATATATTTAGAAAAAATTATAATCAAACTTGATTTTCAATTATTTTATTAAAGCAAAATCTATTCTCTTTTTTAGTTCTTTGTTAGGTCAAAAAAAGCAGTGTTATTAAATGCTAGCATTTTTGTCTGAAGAAAGAATTCAACAGGCTGGAGTACATGCATTGCATATGGAGATCCAGGTTCAATTCTCAAAACTATATGGGTAATATTTTCAGCAATTAGTAATTTTTTGTGTCATGCACCTCTCTGTCTAATGTGCTCAAACACCTTATTCTATTTGTTTGAGGTGGGACTGCAACAGAACATGCAGGTGTCAGATAACCTATTAATGTGATGCTTAAATGGCCTATAATATAAATAGCAGGAAAGCATGAGGATGGCATTTCTTCTTTTGAAAAACAGTCATGTATTTAAAAGACAAACAGAAACACAAACAAAGATGTTTCCAACTACATTTTAATTCTTGAGTCAATTTGTTTAATAAATTACAAAACAATACTTAAAAATAGCTATGGGGGCCAGAGGGTGGCACAAAATGGTAAAGCATCTGTCTTGTCCACACTAGCCTATGACTGACTGTGGTTCAATCCCCTGGCGTTCTGTATGATCCCCAAGCAGCAGTGATTTCTGAGTGCATAGCCAGGTGTAACCCCTGAGCGTCACCTGGTGTGGCCCCCAAAACAAAAATAAATAAATAAATATGCATTAAAGTTTAAAAGATAGTATAGCTGGTAGGGACATTTATGTTAGGTAGAGTCAACCTGTGTTCAATCCCCAGAACCATGTATTTGTTTTTTATGTTCCAACAAGAGAAAACTCTAAGCACAGAACCAGAAATAAATCCTGAGAACCTCCAGCTGTGGCTCCAACATTTAAAAAAATGAAAATATGCATCTTTTAAAAATGAATATATAGATGTAAAATATAAAGTGCATTTTAAGGTACAGAGACAAAACCTTTAAGCTACATAGATAATAATGAGCATTATTATGCTTATTAACACAGAAGTAAAACATGTTTTAAACATATTTATAACAAAAAGTAGAGAATTTTTTTTCTTGAAGATAAGTCAGTATGCGAACAGAGGAGAAATTTTTAATGCAATTAGAATGCAATTTATTGCAATTAGATATCTTTTACCACTGCCACTCTCATCAGATCTTAATTAGAATGCTCTCGTAGTGTTCCAGACTTTACTACTAACCTCTTTGTAGTGATGATATAAGTTTAAATATGTTCAATCAAATAGATCTAGGTAAGTATGGCTAAAAGGCAAATAAAATATTGGTCTAAATTTTTTGGGGGGGGATTCTCAGAGCAATCTTTCTTTTTTCTCTTTATTTAAACATATTGATTACACATATGATTGTGATTAGGTTTCAGTCATGTAAAGAACACCCCCTTCACCAGTGCAACATTCCCACCACCAATGTCCCAATTCTCCCTCCATGCCACCCCACCCCCATCTGTACTCCAGACAGGCTTTCCAGTTCCCTCATTCATTCACATGATTATGGTAGTTCTCTGTGTAGTTATTTCTATAACTGCACTCACCACTCTTTGTGGTGAGCTTCATGAAGTGAGCTGGAAGTTCCAGACTTCCTCTCATTGTCTCAGGATTGTTGCAAAAATGACTTATTTTTCTTAAAACCCATAGTTGAGTGAGACTATTCTGCGTCTCTCTGTCTCCCTCTGACTTATTTGACTCAGCATGATAGATTCCATGTACATCCATGTATAGAAAACTACTGCACTTTGCTAGCTTTCACAATCAGAGCAGATACAAATAACCATTAGAAACACTAGCTTTGAAAAAGAGGGTGTGAGTCAAAGTGGTGAAGCAGAGAATGTAGCTAGTATTTCTGGGGCCTTGAGTTTGATCTCGAACATCATAAAATTCTTTTTGCATTAAAAATATAGCTCTGGTGGTCCCCGATACACCACAGATTCAAGTACTGTCCAATAATCAATGGAATAATTTCCATATAAAATCATTTAAATAATTTTAAAAGACAAGCCTTTAAAAAGTTGTTTTATGCTACCTCTTCTTCATATAACAAATTATATTTTTATTTTGAATATTACAATTTTGGCATTCCAAGCACTTCATGAAAGTTGAATGTAAATGCTTTGTGTTGACTTCACATAATAAAGTGTTTAATATGTGCCCAAATCTATTTTTGTCAGTTTTGTAGTTATAGCCATTATACTTTTACATCTGGCTATCTCCAAAATGTTGAAATATCATTAAAAGATGGTACTTTCAGAAAGAAAAAATAGAATTCTGGACAACACTGTTGGACAGAGTTGAGTGTCTAAATAAAATATTCAAATACTGTGCTAATTCCTCACATTCTCAAACATACAGTCCACATTTCTATCACTTATATTTTATCATCCCTCACAAGAAAGTAATTATACTTAAATACAAAGGATTTTAATTATAAAATATTATTATTACATTTAAGTCATGGGTACATAATTTGATAAATTTTAATTAAAATCTTAATAGTTATTCTTCAGATAATATTTTATATCAAATTTGTGTCTGAAATTCTGCCAGTACCATACTGCCTGGTAAAACTGGTAAAACCAAGAGCAGTTAAACAGATTGATTTCATCAAATAGTTTTTAGAAGTAAAGAGTTCCTTCAAAATTCTGATCCCAGCACTAAATCATAAAATTCATGATCCAAGTGCCTGAGTGATAGCACAGTGGTAGGGCATTTGCTTGCACACGGCCAACACAGGAAGGACCCTGGTTGGAATCCAGACATCTCCTATGGTCCCCCAAGCCTGCCGAGAGCAACTTCTGAGCAAAAGCCAGGACTAACTCCTGAGCATTGCTGGGTGTGCCCCAAACCAGAAAATAAATAAATAAATTTAAAAAATATTCATGATCAGGGGTCGAAGTGATAGCACAGGGGTATGATGTTTACCTTGCAAGTGACTAACACAGGATGAACGGTGGTTCGAATCCCAGCATCCCATATAGTCCCCATGTGCCTGCCAGGGGCAATTTCAGAGCACAGAGCCAGGATTAACCCCTGAGCACCACCAGGTGTGACCCTCAAAAAAATCCAAAAACAATAATAAAATATTCATGATCCAGAGCTATCGAATAGCAGGTAGAATGCTTGCCTTGAATGTGAGTGATCCAACTTCAATTCTCATCAACTATTGTCATTTTCAGAGCCAATCAGGAGTGATACCTGAGCAAAAAGCTAGAAGTAAGTCATAAGCACAGTAGCATGTACTTTGGGGCTAAAAAGCAAAGAATCATTAAAAAGGAAAAGGAAAATTAATATGCAGGCTTGAGCAATTATATAATGGGTAAGGCATTTGCTTTGCAGGTGGCCAACCCAGGTTCAATCTCCAGAATTCCATGTGGCCCTTCGAACCTTTAAGGAGTGATTTCTTAGCACAGAACCAGGAGTCTTGCTGAGGACCACTGAGTATGACTCCAAACCATAACAAAACAAAATAATAATTTGATGTGTATTATATAAAAACGTTTTCAAAACAACAGTACTGTAAGCAATAAGATGAAAAAAATTAATTATTTTAAGAATAATTTATAAATCTTTAGGAGAATTATTAAATCAACTTCAAAAATCTAGCAAATTTATGTTCATAAAAATTAGTTACTTTTATTTTTAATATTGAAAAGTAAATACAAATAATTATGCTAGATCTAGATTATTTCAATATGACATAAGAGTGGGGGAGAGAAGAAAAGTTTATTTCATAGGAATAGAATGGTTATGGAGTGGAGTGGAACAATAGAATGTAAATATCCCTGTTGGTAGTGGGAAATGAACAGTGGTGAACAGTTAAGTGTTGGAACATTGTATGATTGAAACTCAACTATCAATAACTTTTTGAATTTGTATTTCACATTGATTTAAGTTAAATAGTTCTATTTAATTTTTTTCTTATTTTAGGGGCTGTTTGAGTGGTCAACATAATTGTGCTGAGGGCTTATTCCAGTCTCTATGACAAGTCACGTTTAGTAGTAATAAAGGGACCTTATTTAGTGCTGGGATCAAACCAAGTTGGTTGTAATCAGTGACTGGAATGAAAATTTCAGAAACAGCTAGTGGACAATCAGGAGTATCCATGAAGGCAGAACCAGGAAAAACTCCTGAGAACTATTGGGTGTGGTAAAAAAAGAAATAAGAGATAGTAGATGGTAGATACTGGCAAATTATTAATAAAAGGAGGTGGGTACTTGGGGTAGATTGTTAAAGAACAGTGATTAAAGCTGTTACAGGTCTTATTCCTCTCCTGTCAACCAGCAAGAAAAAAAAATGTAAGACTATCATAACATATCAGAATGCTATGAATTCTTATTACTTTCTAATATGTGATTATATGTGTGATAAAGAAAATGGTTTAGGTGAGGGCAATGTGTTGACATTAAAGGGATTTCCCATTAGTCATCACAAAGGAGTAAAACAGGCTGCAGATGCATATAATCAAGGGAGGTGGAACGTAAAAGTTGTGTGTGAGTCATAAGCACAGCATTAGCTATCCCAAAGGGGATGGAAATAGTATTTCAGCTGGCAGTTTAACTAACCTTCACTCTTTAACTCATTTTTAAAAATATGAGAATAAATATTCAACAAAGTACTTGAGAATGATAAATAGGAATAGTTCCCTTTCTCTATGCAGATCCATTTTCAAAAACATTGGTGGTGGAAATGTTCATAGATGAAGGGTGCTATACATTGCAAGACTGAAACTCAGTCACGAACAACTTTGTAATCACAGTGTTTAAATAAATAAAAGGAAAATAATTTAATTATCTTTTTTTTTAAATTCTGATTCCTTAATAGGTACGGAAGACTATCTTGATTTTTGTAGTGATTTCTAGATTTAGTAGAAAAAATAAACAACAAATATTAAAGTCAAAATGACTCTATATGTTCAACCAGAAGAGAATGGCAAAGTGATTAGATTGTTATTTAGATTTTATGTTTCATGTATTTTATGAATCCTTTTCCTACAAGATTGGAATAACTGACTAACAATTTTAGACTTAAAGAAAGTCTACGGAGAGATAGCACAGCAGTGTTTGCCTTGCAAGCAGCTCATCCAGGACAAAAGGTGGTTGGTTCAAATTCTGTTGTCCCTTATGGTCCCCTGAGCCTGCCAGGAGCTATTTCTGAGCAAGGAGTAACCCCTGAGCACCGCTTGGTGTGGCCCAAAAACAAAAACAAAACAAACAAACAAAAAAAAAAACAAAAGAAAAACAAAAAAAAAAGAAAGTCTATGGGGGTCCAGAGTAATAGTACAGCAGGTAGGGAGGGAAATTGTCTTGTAAGCAACCAACCCAGGTTTTATCTTATATGATTCCCCATGCACTGTCAGGAGTACAAAGTAGTACTTTGTAATTTCTGAATACCAACAGAAAAACAACAATAACAACAATAATGTTGGGTTGCAGAAATAGCTCAAATGGTATAGCAGTACATACATAGATTTAGTCAATGGCTTTCAACCCTAGTACTGGACTCCCCAGTGTAACCAATATATTTGGCTCTGGTAGCCTTAAACACTGCTGCTATGAGATATCTTTATATATCGCATATATAGGTGGGTGTATATACTTACATATATTACATATTTACATATATACACAAAATATATATTTAAGTATTTATGATAGTCTATAAAATATATTAATATTAAACATGTAACCCCACATTTTCTTATTATGTATGATAAAATGTGAGGCCTACAGCAAGTAGGGCATTTGCATAGAGCTAACCAGGGCTCAATTTCCAGAACTGAGTAACCTAAATATTTCTGGATGTGCTTCACTCAAAAAATAGTGCCTTTATAATAGAGAAGCATAATATAAACCATCTTCAACAGATGAACATAAGATCTTTCCAATAATAAAATACACTGATATTTCTTTCCATGGAATATGGCCTAAAAAGATAAAAACAGTCCTACCGGGGTCGGAGATGTAGCACAGCGGTAGGGCGTTTGCCTTGCTTGCAGAAGGATGGTGGTTCGAATCCTGGTATCCTATATGGTCCTCCGAGCCTGCCGGGGACAATTTCTGAGTGTAGAGCCAGGAGTAGCTAAGCACTGCCGGCTATGACCCAAAAAAAAAAAAAAATCCTACCAAATCTCAAAACTAGCTAGTTTTTGATAATAAGGAAAATAATCAAGTGGATCCAAATTAAGAAATATTTGCTCTAGAATATTACCATATCAGTGTCATTAGGTCAAAGACACAGGAGAGCAGACATACCACTTGTCTTACACTTGGTTCATACAGGTTAGGTTAGATCTCTGGTATATGGTCCCCTGAGCTTAGCCTGGAGTGATTTCTGAGCCAGGAGTTGGTATGACCTCCAAAGAGCAAACAAAATAGAATAATGGGTGCTATCAATTTAAAAATATTATGGGGAACAAATAAATGAAATATATGACCTTTGATTATGTCTTGGATAAAAACAAAGTTATGTAAAGTTGGAAAATAAGAAAATATTTATACACAATGAGAAGTTGAATATGAAAAGCAAAATAGGAAAGACATTTGGATCAGTGTTAAGTTTTATGAACATGTTAAATTATCATTATTAGAAAAGTATTCTTGATCATAGGAGATATATGGTAGATTGAAAAGTAGTTAGGTAAAATAAAATATTAAAATCAGAAGAATTGAACTGTCAATTTTCTTGTAAGTTTATTTTTATTTTACCACTTACTGGCAAAATAAAAAATTAAAAGTTGAATGCCAATCTTTGGTGCAACTATTATTTTCAAATAAAATTTGCTTTAGATTATTTTATTTTGGTTTCGAAATAGTTTTATTCACAACAACAACAAAAATACTTGATGCCTCTTTAAAAAATGGTGAAATGACAAGCTAAAGCCAGCAGATTATTTCCACTATTTTAAAGCCCAATGATAGAGGTTGGTATGATTTTCAGGAGCAAGTTATTATTTCTTCTTTATCTTTTTCCATGATCCAATTTATTTCTAAACTGCTTCTCACAGAAAATGGCTGTCTTAAATGAAAGAAAAAAAATGTCTCCATTTTTACCTTTACTAATTGCTAATATAATTTTTATTTAAAAATGAAACTGTATTCTTCAAAACTTTTTAAATTATTACAACAAAAGTTTTGCCTCAACAGTGCCCTCATTTCCTCCTAGAATTCTCAGAAGCATTTTTCAAGTCAGCAACTTCAAATTTTCTAGTGAGTTTATCTATCAAAATATCAAACAACTCTACTTGTTTTTTTCAGTTTAAACTTCACTGTGTCTTACCTAATTGATTTCTCTAAAGTAGCTAACAGCCATGTAACCTCTTGAATCCACCCTGCAGTTATTATTGTGCTATCCTTGCAGGCCTTCCCTAGGGGTTGCTCCACTGCTGCTAACATTAGACCCCAATATGTTTTTTTTTCCTGAGGATTTGCTGTTCAGTGCCATCAGAGCTGCAGAAATTAGCAGTGTGCAGCCCATTGGCAGAATGCTGTGGAGTTGCTTTATTCTTACCATGTATAAATTCTACTATAAATCTGGTGTATGTGAATTGTTGCTTTTGAGTTCCTTTTGTTTTATTTTTTTCTTTTAGTATTTTCCGAAGTACACTAAAATAAGTCATTTTTTGTGTGCTCATTTTTCAGCCTTATCATATACAAAACATTTCAAACTTGACCAGTTTCTAAAATACAAACCAAAGGGTATATAAGTAATTTTTCAAATTTTCTCCCATCATTTTTTATCAGAAGATTCGATCTATAATTTACATATTTTTTAAAAAATTAAGATAACTCATATATCTGAGTCACAGATCATACAGACTTTTCAAGTAAATTTGAAACAACTAAAGCTTTTGGCCTGCAGTTACCAGGTTAATTTAAATAAAAAGAGACTAGCTGGTTCAAAAACAATGACTATGCTAAACGCCACTGAGTCAGACTAAAAAAAATGCTATTTCTAAACCCAATTTTTCTAGGCTCACTTTGTATGAACTCTGGCCTTTATATGTAGGGATAATTAAAGTAAATTAATAATATCACCTCTTTAATTCTGCTGAATTCTGGACAAGCATCCCATCATTGATGACTCACTATTGGCTAAAGCAAGCCTGTTAATAGTGTCTAAAATAGTGGCAGTAGTAGACTGTGATAATAGATTATAGTGGGAAGTAAGTGAGTTAAATGGAAACAATCTCTCAGTACTTGAACTTAGAGAAACAGTATTTTACTGACACTGACAATTTCTTCCTTCATTTTGTTTCTTTGAGCCTAATCCAAAGAGCTGGAAGCCTTTGCAGTTATTAAAAAGGTCCTTTCAGGGTTGGAGAGATAGCATGGAGGTAAGGTGTTGACTTGCATGCAGAAGGACAGTGATTCGAATCCCTGCATCCCATATGTTCCCTGAGCCTGCCAGGAGCATTTTCTGAGTGTAGAGCCAGGAGTAACCCCTGAGTGCTGCTGGGTTTGACCCCAAAACAAAACAAAACAAAACAAAAAATAAAATAAAATAAAATAAAATAAAAAGGTCCTTTCAGTTGTTATTCATTAATAGAAATATCAATAAGCTTCTAGTAAAATTATAATTAGGCATATAGTTAATTTCTAGATCATATATATCTCTTTAAATCCCAACAATAAATTTAGAGAAAAATAATACTTTGAGAGTTGTAAGCAAAGCATTATGGTTGTCTCCATCGTCCACCACAAGTTATGGTACCTATAGTATAAGTTCCTGAAACCACAGAGTCTGAGCTTATAATTCACATTAGAATAAAAATTGAGGGGCCAGAGAGATAGAATGAAGGTAGGACATTTGCCTTGCATGCAGAAGGACGGTGGTTTGAATCCTGACATCCCATATTGTCCCCCAAGCCTGCCAGAGCATAGAGCCAGGATTAACCCCTGAGCACTGTCAGGTGTGACCCCCTCCCCCCAAAAAAGAATAAAAACTGAAAAAATAACCACCTTCATGTAGCAAAATTCTTAGGGAAAATAATATAAATCAATCATTATGTATGACTGTGGATTGGGTGAGGAGAGTGGAAAAAATAATTCAATTAGAAAATATTTTTAGGGGCTTGAGGAATAGCACAGTGGATAGGGCATTTGTTTACCTTGCATGTGCCTATCCTGGACAAATCTGGGTTCGATTCCCCAGAATCCCACATGGTCCCCCGAGTCTGCCAGGAGTGATTTCTGAGCTCAGGTGTAACTCCTGAGTACTGCTGAGTGTGGCCCATTATGTAAATAAATAAATAGATGTATGTTAAGAAAAAGAAAGAAAAATTTTTCAGGAATAATATAGTTTTAGATACAAATCCTATGGTGTCAACATGTTATTGTTAACATATCATAGCTAATAAGCAATTCAGCTACAGTTATAAAGTGGTAGAAACAACTTAAAAGAAAAAAGCCTTACTAATAACTGAAAAGTGATAAACCATTATTAAAATAATAATATATCAGTTGTTTGTCATGGTTTAAAATATGTGATACACCTTTTGATCATATCAAAGTCTAAGACCAAGTATCTAAAATCAATTTTCAAAGGAAACCAAAAAAAGAAGCACCTATTTATATAACAAAGTTAAAGTATATTGGTAAATGATTTCTTAATACAGTGGAAGAATCTACATGGTTTTTCTTACCTTTTCTAGACAATTCAAGTCTAATTACTGAGCTCAGAAAATGGGAGAAGAATTTGGATTATGGGCTCTGAGCCTTCAGGATTGAGGAGCAAATGCCAGTATTGAAACAAAAGTTTGTTGAAAATATTATATTCTAGAACAAGAATTACTTGATAAAAAGTTATTTTTATACCAATAAAAAGGAGGCAAAAAAGTATGTGCTTGTTTTCATTATTATTTAAGTGGAAATGGAAATACATTAATAGTAATGTCAAATTTAGGAATCCAGGACATTCCTAAGGAATATTAGTTGAATTTTAGGATCTCTAATCTGTAAATAAAAATTGGTGAGTTTCATGTCATGAGCTGAAACTTCCAGCCCTCCTCTCTTTTGTCTCTTAGAATTATAGCAAAAATGTCTTTGATTTTTCTTAAGACCCATAGATGAGTGAGACTATTCTGCATCTATCTCTGTCCCTCTGACTTATTTCACTCAGCATAATAGATTCCATGTACATTCATGTTTAGGAAAATTTTATGACTTCATCTCTCCTGATGGCTGCATAATATTCTATTGTGTATATGTGCCAGTTTCTTTAGCCATTCATCTGTTGTAGGGCATCTTGGTTCTTTCCAGACTCTGGCTACTGTAAATAGTGCTACAATAAATATAGGCGTGAGAAAGGGATTTTTGTATTGTATTTTTGTGTTCCTATGTTATATCCCTAGGAGTGGTATAGCTGGATCATATGGGAGCTCCATATCACTTTCCATAAAGGTTGGATTAGATGGCATTCCCACCAACAGTGAATGAGAGTTCCTTTCTCTCCATATTCCCACTAGCACTGCAACTGGTTAGCCACTTGCAAAATAGTGAACTGAGACCCCTAGCTAACATCATGTATTATGAAGGTAAAATCCAAATGGATTAAAGATTTTGATACCGTAAGGTATATAGAACAACACAAAGGTAAAACACTCCATGACAGAGAGACTAAAGGCATCTTCAAGGAGGAAACTGCACTGTCCAAACAAGTGGAAGCAGAGGTAAACAGATGGGAATATATTAAGCTGAGAAGCTTCTGCACCACAAAGAAAATATTGCTCAGGATACAAGAGCCACCCACTGAGTGGGAGAAACTATTCACTCAATACCCTCAGATAAGGGGCTAATATCCAAAATATACAAGGCACTGATGGAACTTTACAAGAAAAAAAATCTAATCCCATCAAAAAATGGGGAGAAAAAATGAACAGACACCTTGTCAAAGAAGAAATATAAATGGCCAAAAAGCACATGAAAAAAATGCTCCACATCACTAATTATCATGGAGATGCAAATGTAAACAACTATGAGGTACCATCTCACACCACAGAGATTGGCGCACATCACAAAGAAACTTCATCTTGATAAACTCCATGCCCCTTCTTGTCCCAAGGTCTTAGAAGTTGGAGAACAGTTATCACTGGTCATTTGTCACCATTCATCACTGGTTGCTTTCTTAGACATACATGGAGCACAGGTGACCCACAATATTTATTTAGTTTAAATACCTGATCATAGTGTGGCTAATCTCTGGCATACACACTGAACTCCCAACTCAGTTTGTTATGTATCAAAATAAAATATTCATAATAAGATCTTCTGAAAAATTTTTTAAAAAATTAAAAGCAATTTATAATTAAATTTTAAATGTGAGCTAAAAGGGACATATTTTAATGGAATAATGACTATAATACAGCTAATATCAGACTTAATGATGAAAAGCTAATAGTTGTCCACTAGATCAGACACAAAACAAGGATATCTGTACTCACTGCTTTTATCAAAAATGTATTGCATATATGTTTATTTGTTTGGAGCAACACCCAGCAATACTTAGGTATTATTCCTGGCTGTGTGATCAGGGATCACTCCTTGTAGTACTCATGGTACAGTATGTAGTACCAGGGGATCAAACCAGTCTGGGTCCCACCTTACTTTTTGTACTATATCTTTATTCTCAGTATTGGAAGTATTAGGCGAAGTATTTATGTAAAAAAATGAAGAATTAACTAAAAAAGAAGGTAAACTTTCAGTATTGACAGAAATTGTAATAGTATACATTAGAAAAATCTTATGAAATTTTCATGACAAAATTATGAGTAATAAGGCAATTCAATAACAGTAACATCTAAAATTAACTTAACTATTTCTGCTGCTTTTGTAATTGTAAACAAAGTATATATATATATATATATATATATATATATATATATATATATATATATATATAATTCACAAATTTATGGGCAGGAGAATTAGTATAGCAACTAGGGCACTTGTCTTGCATGTGATCAAAGTTTAATTCTTAGAACCTTATGCGGTTCTTTAAAATCATCATAAAAGATCTTGATCACTGAGCCAGGAGTATGATTTGCATACAGATTGATGTGCCAAGTCCCCCAAATCAAATCAAATCAAATCAAATGAGTATTTAGAAAACTCAACAAAAATAAAATGACAAATATATATCTAGCCAACAATTGCATAATAAATATTTCATCAAATTAATTATCAAGGGAATGCAAATAAAAATAATAATAAAAAACCACCTCATACCCGTGAGAAAATAAATTATGAAAAAGTACAGAAACAGGGGCCTGAGAGATAGCATGGAGGTAGGGCATTTGCCTTGCATGCAGAACGACGTGGTTCGAATCCCAGCATCCCATATGGTCCCCTGAGCCTCCCAGGAGCGATTTCTGAGCATAGAGCCAGGATTAACCCCTGAGCACTGCCAGATGTGACCCCCCAAAAAAAAAAACAAAAAGAAAAGAAAAGAAAAGAAAAGAAAGTACAGAAACAAGTTATGGTATGTGTTTGAACTCTGATTTATATGAGTCTTGGTAGAAATCAAACTGGATCAATGTTTATGAAAATCAGTATGAAGAAATGTCCAAAAACTAAAAATATGGTTGGTTCGAATCCCGGTGTCCCATATGGTCCCCCGTGCCTGCCAGGAGCTATTTCTGAGCAGACAGCCAGGAGTAACCCCTGAGCAATGCCGGGTGTGACCCAAAAACCAAAAAAAAAAAAAAAAAAAAAAAACTAAAAATAGAACTGTTACATTATCAAGATCCTCAGGCCAGAGCTATAGCACAGCAGTAGGGCATTTACCTTGCACACAGTCGACCCGGACAGCCTTAGGTCCCCGAGCCTGCCAGGAGCATTTTGTGAGTGCAGAGCCAGAGGTAACTCCTGAACACACCAGGGTGGTCCAACCCCCCAAAAAGATTCAATATATATGTATATATTTATATCAAAAGAAAAAATAATACTACATCAAACTGAAAAGTTTCTGTTTGGCAAAAAAATGGGCTAAAATTAAGACATTAGAATCCCATTAGAAGAATAGGAAAACATTTTTTGCATTCAACATATCAGATGAAGGTTTAATATATAGGATATGTAAAGTACCCACAAAAGTGAACACCAAAAATCCTAAATATCCTATCAAAAATGTTAAGAGGAGGGGTTGGCACGGTGGAGCAAGTGGTAAGCCTTGCATGCTCTAGCCTAGAACGAACCACAGTTCGTTCCCCCAGTGTCCCATATATGAGCAGATACTTCTATGAGGAAAACCAACAGATGGCCAACAGACATGAAAAATGCTCATCACTTATCATTAGGAAAATCCAAACAGGGACAGCAATGTGATTTCGTTTTACACCGATGAGGATAGAACATATCTAAAATACTGAGAACAATCTGTTCTGGCAGGGCTAAGGTGAGAAAGGAGCTCCCATTCAGTGCTTCTGAGAATGTTACCTGGCTATCCTCTATGGAAAACAGTATGGAGGATTCTCAGTAAACTAAAAATTGAGCTGCCATATGACCCATAACACCACTTTGGGGTATATATCACTAGGACAGAAAAACATTCATCTGAAAGGATATATGCTCAACACTATTCATTACAGCACTAGTACAATAGCTAAGGCTTAGATAAACCTAGATGCCCAACAACAAACAAGTGGATCATGAAGATGTTGTACATATAAACAATGGACTACTACATAGCTGTAAGTAATGATGCTATCATAAAATTCTCTGTAACATGTATAGAAATGGAAGCTATTATGTTAAATGAAGTAATCCAGAAGAAAATATAAATACACAATGATATCACTTATATGTAGTATTTAGAATAACTGCCTGGAGAAATACAATGGTCTAAATGGAAGTTATTTTGAATACCCTTGGCCCAAAGTATAGTGAGGAGAAGGAAAGAAACTGAGTCGAGGAGAAACACAAATATGAAAGGATGAGGGCCAGGGACTAAGCAGTCTTAGGTGCATTAGTGAGGATAAAAAAGACAGAACTAAATATTCAATCCAAAGTCAACAGCAATGGAATCAAAAGGCCCTAACTTTAATAATTTAAACTTAAAATGGGCCTGTTATACTGGCACTCTGGAGGGCAGAGGGTGGTGGTAAAAAAATACACTTTGGGAAAATTGATGGAGGGAGGTCACCATTGATGGTGAAACTGACCTTGATTCATTAAATGTCCGAAAAACTACTCTATAGGTCCTTTTCACAATGGTTTCAATAAAGTAATAAAATACAAAATAAATTCATAAATTTAAAATTACACTTATATGTATACTATTTACAATAGCCAGTATCTGAAAACAATGCAAACATTCAATCACAAGTGTAGATAAAGATGTAGTAAGTATTTGTAATGGAATACTCAATTATAAGAAAAGATACCGTATTTATTAGAATAGAATGCAAAAAATTTTCTACCAAAAAAAAGAAATCAAAGTTTGGGTGTGCATTATAAATGAGGGCTGGTGTGGAGTAGCAGTGGCGGCAATAATATGAAAGTATCAAAGAAGTACCAAATTATCAAAGGATAAATTCTCCAAATTTCACTGATTTTTTTGACTTATTTAACTTAGCACAATTCATTCCAATTCCATTTCAACTTTTCATATATGCACTTTTGATAAAAAAGTAAAGGATATAGAAGCAAAGGAAATAAAATTAAAATCCTCTAATAAGTATGTAATATGTGTCTTTTCCACACTGTTGAATAGCAATAATATATTAAATCTCAATAAATGGACAATAGTTACAAAATCACCAACTTTTTTCAATAATATTGTGTTCAAAGCCTGAGAGATATTAATTTTATAATTAGGATTTCATGCAAATACAACTAGGGGACAGAAAAATATTACAGTAGGTAGGGCATTTGCTTTCTGTGTGGTGACATGCAATTTGATTCCCAGAATCCCATAAGATCCCCCAAGCCCATCAAGAATGTTTCCTAAGCACAGAGTCAGGAAATAACCCCTAGTAACCACCAGGTATGGCCCTCAAATAAAACAAAAACAAAAAAAAAGACAAATAATGTTAAAATGCATTGGCAAAAAAGATAGTTTTAAAAATATTACATCTCATAAAATTAAGACTAGATATAATAATAGGGATAATACTTAAATACTTGCATTGTAAGTAACCAAATTTGGTTCAATCAGTGAACTGTATATGACATCTCTAAAACTACCAGAATTGATCTCTAGACATTAAGTCAGGAGTAATTCTTGAGTCCAAACAAGAATAGACCAAATCATAAAATCACAAAAACTCAAATTATAAAATATTTCTAGACCAGATATATGTAAGAAATTCTGAAATTGGTACTCCAAAAGTAGAAAAAATATTAGGCTATGAGTGATTGCACACAGGAACTAAAACGCTTGCCTTGCATAAAGCCTACTCTGTTAAATTCGTGTCACATGTTATCTGAGCCTTGCAGCTCGCAGCCCTACAGAACTGCTGGGGTTTCATGTAATCTCTGGTATCCTTTGCCATTCTCATTGAATCTCTAGCCTAGACAATCAAAAATAGTTAATCAGAAGCCTCTTCAATGCTCTTGGGAGATCACTTCTCAAATTAATAGGTAAATTAGTTAATCACACATTAGAAAAATAACATAGAGATGGAGAGATAGTACAATAAAATAGGTAAGCACTAGTCTGGTACACAGCTGAGTCTGGTTTTATCTATCACATCACTACTGGTCCTCTAAGAATGTCTAAAAATGATCTTTAAGAACTGAAGTGTGTGGCCACAAAACAAAACAAATAAACCATAAAAATAGAATACATGAACAAAAAGCTAAGAAGAGGATTTATTTATAGTTAAGAGATATTATTTGGTTATAAACAATGTAATGATATTTGAGTTAAACATAAGCTAAGCCATTTAAAGAAAAATGGAAATTTGTTAATGACCTTTATTGTAAAGTGAGCAGGGCATAGGAAAAAGATAAAAATAATGAATGATATAGATATCAGTTAGTTTCTAGATACTGCATTGGATATTCAGTTCTTTAATAACACACACACACAAATCCTACAAATAAAAGTTACAAAAAACGACACATTGTTTACTTTTTGCTAGTTGACTTTTTCTAATAATTTTTCTAAGTATATGTATTTAATATTCTAGATATTATAAACTGCTTCTATGATACTGATCATTATTCTAGGTCCTAAGGGAAATTTCCCAAACAATTTGACATGATAAATATAAAACAAGTATAATTAATAATAAATTTAATAAGATATTTAGTGAAATAGTCTTGTCAAAATATCTTTATTGAATACTATCTGCATATAAATGTAAAATTTTAAAATGATGATTCAATGAGTAAACAAATAGAAAATATAAATATTTTGGTATATAAAAATGAAAATAAATATTTAAATTCTCTGCTAAAAATCTTATATTGTATATATAAAGTGTAAAATGATATTAAAAAGTTTAGACTAAATAGAAAAACTTATGTAAATTAAAAAATAAACCATTACATATGTAAATTTTTACTATACATTACTAATGTACTAATTGAACGTGTTCTGATAATAACTAGCAACTGATTTTTGTGGCCTCATATTTTGACAGTTTCCTACAGAAAATAAAATATAAGACAATAATAATTCATTAACATACTATAAAAGTACTAGACAATTGTATAATGTGTATTTTGTGTAGTTCATTATTCTAAGTGATTGATATATGAAACTTCTCTGGCATCTCATTTTAGATTTATGAGATAATTATTTTCCCCATCCCAGGGATTATGAGCATGTTAAAGACTTTGTGACATATTGTTAAGAATAAGTTAAAAAGCCCACTCTTTATAAAGTTTAAGTTTTATTGAGATAACAGTGGGTTTTTTTGGTATAATTACGTACTTCAGAGGTATAATATAACGACAAACATCCAACCATGAAGGATTCAGCATCCCTCTCCCACAGTTCATCGTGTTCTTTCTTTCCATTCAACTTACTCCAATTCTGTTTTCTGCAACTAATGGATAATTTTCTTTAGACATTAACATTTCCTTGACTTGTCATTATGCTATACTAACTCACATTTGATTGACTGATTCTAAACTCCAATGGTTTGATTTCTGTTCATTTTCAGTTTTTGTAACTAGCATTTCACCAAAGAATTATTCCATAAATGTGAACTGGAATACTATAGATACTTTTGAAATACTTTTTTCCCACTAGCAATTAAAATTTATTTTGTATATGTTTAGCAGTATTTTATAAACTATTTTATGTGATCTGCTAAAGACTCATTTCACATTTTATTCTTCAATGTACTTTTGTTAATGTACCAAGCATATATCAAGTATACATATCAAGTAAATATGTTTGATAAGGATAATAAAAGCAATCTTAAATTACCATACATGGGAATTTTGATTAAACCTAATTTCCTGTGTAGAGCTACCTTGCTCTTTACGCCTGTTTTTATCCCTGGAAGACATATCTCACTTACGTATATCTTTTAAAAAAATAATTATTTAAACACTGTGGCTTACAATTTGTAAACACAAAATTTTGTGTTTTATAAAAAAATTTTTTTTGTAGCACAAAAACAACTTTTCTGGCATTTAATGTCCCAACACAAATGCCATCATCAGTGTAACATTCCCTCTAGTATTGTCTCCATAAGCCTCCCCACTTGGCAGATAAAAGAATCCTCAAAAGAAACTTCAATAACAACTTTTTTACGAAAATTATTTTATCTCACAGTGGGGTCATTAAATAATTTTCTGAAGGTCTGCTAAATAGTTTGCTGATAGTTGAGCTCTGTGTATTATTGTTTATGATTGTCAAATTTTTATGCAAGTTTAATCTCTAATTTAATGTGATCTTACTTATATGATAATATTAGGGAACTTTGAGGTGTTGTACAACCAAGAATGCTGACGTGCACTCCAGAAATTTCAACATGAGAGAAACTGTGCAGAGGAGTATATATGACAAAGGCTGTAGGATGTGGCTATGGCAGCTGGAGCTTCTGGGAATATGGAGGAGTAAAATGAGGCTCCCAACTCTTTTTTTTTTTAATTAGAATTTTATTTTCAATATATTTGGGGTATATACAAATCAAGATTGGAAATTATTATGACAATATATGGTAATACTGCTCTAATAAATGCAATTTTATATAGTTATATCATTGTTATTCAGTCATTCTTATGTTATTCTTAAGTCAGACTATTTCATATCCACAAAGCATATGGCCATTTCATATCCTTTATTCCTAAGGTTATTAGTGGTTTTTCCACAAAGTAATGAGTCCAGAAACTTGCATTGCTACATTTGGTATCATTGAAAAAGAAATCAAAAGGGCCATGGAGATAGTTCAGCAGGGAGAGCACCTGTCTTACATAGAGGCTCCCTACTCTTATCTGAGAAAACTCCAGAGTTTTCAGCACCCAATCCAATATATCTAAAATTTTTGTTATTTTGGTATCGCTGCAGAAATTAGTGATGGAACTGTGAAGTTGGGCCTTTGTACATGGCAAATGTGAGTTGTGGGTGCTGCTGCATAAGCTTTGCAAGTTTTGAAAGTCAGTTTAACTCCTGAGAGTGCCCCAGAGCTTTCAACCATAACACTACAAGTACCTGTGAATTTTAACAACCGGGCATCTCTTCAAAGAATAGTGTGAATCTACGGAGCTGTTTTTTTTTTTTTGTTTTGTTTTTTTTTTTAACATAATTTTTATTTTGATCATAGTGGCTTACATATTGTTGACAATAATATCTTAGTTACATATTTACATAAGATCAAAGGGGATTCCCATCACCGGTTTGTCTTCCCTACTCCTCCCTTTTTGTCCTACCTCCCATATCCTCTTCCCTCACCCCCAGGGCTGCTAGAATATGTGGTCCCCTCTGTACCTATCCTATTACTTCGTAGTCTTACACCTATTTGGTCCTGATGCCTCCTTTATTTCCCCCTCTAGTTAGGAGGTAGGCGAAGGTAGTTCAAGTTATGTGGTTTTGTTTGAAGAGGAGAAAAGTGATAAACTGGGGTAAAAGTCTAATACGCCGGAAATAAGCAAAATTCTTCTAGAGGCTCTCGTCATCGATTTGAGAGGCGAAGGAGAAAAAGGTGAAACACTCGACCCCTACGAAATGCAGTGTCAAATATCTATTAAGAGTTCCAACGCGAACGCTAAGCACCAGAACAGAACAAAACCAACAAATACACAACCAAAAAAAAAAAAAAAACAAAACAAAAAAAAAAAAACGCCGCGATCTTGAGATAGGCACCATGGCATAGCACATGAAGAGGGAAAAGAAGGGGCCAGAGAGATAATATAGAGGCAAGGCGTCTGCCTTTCATGCATGAGGTCATCGGCCCGAATCTTGGTGCCCCACATGGTCCCTCATGCCCGCCCGAGGAGCTGTTTTATAAATTGAAATAAATGTAGCTGTGTCTCAACTGCTAACCTCTATGCACCTTAATTTGTTTCTGTTTTCAACTCTAGAAAAGCCCATTTTCTTTTGGAACATGTGCTTCCTTTTCTTCTCTTGCACACATCTTTCTAAATAAGTTTCATTCAATAAAAACTATCTTGCTTCACACATATAAAACAATCTGTTCCTAAAAGCTATACTAGGCATATTATAAGAATGTGTTATAACCTAGAATCTCGAAATTTTTTTTTTTTTTTTTTGGTTTTTTTTGGGTCACACCCGGCGGTGCTCAGGGGTTACTCCTGGCTGTCTGCTCAGAAATAGCTCCTGGCAGGCACAGGGGACCATATGGGACACCGGGATTTGAACCAACCACCTTTGGTCCTGGATCGGCTGCTTGCAAGGCAAACACCACTGTGCTATCTCTCCGGGCCCTCGAAATTTTTTTTAATTATGATTTTCCCATTAATCTTCATTTTTTTTTAAATCTGCCCATAGTCATCTGTTAGGGGACCAAATCTACTATATGTTTACAAGTTCTTTATAGTCGCAGTACTCTTATGTTTCCTAAGGTATGACTGGCATTTATAGGATAAATGATTTCTTAGTATATCTGAATAATAGAATTTGTTTGGTATATTCCAAAAGCCAAGAACTATTTAAAAAATCATGTTTAAAAGTTAATCCCAATTGTAAATGATTGTAATTAAAAAACACCAAGGACATCATATAAATAGCATAAATATTGTGTTGGAGACACAACTTTGATCCATGGTTCTCATCATTTTCTGAAAGCAAATTGCAGCGACCTCTGAACACAGAGCCAATAAAATTCCTAAGTAACGTATGTGGCATAAAAATTAAAATTACCATATAACAATGTGAAAACATGTTCCTAGGAATACACTTTAAAGATACTGACATAAAATGTCAGTGAAAATGAAACAAATTTTCAAGGTCCAATCATATCTGCAGCAACTTTTCAATAAAGAAACTTTTTTTTTCAAGTTGTTTTTTGATTTAACCCAAGGAGACATTAGGTCTTTTGAACTCACATGTAGGAAAGTAAATGACAAAATTAATAGGTAAAACACTGCTTGAAAAAAAGTTATTCATCTTCTGAGAAAATACTAATGTAAACATTCTAATTCATATTATGTATAAATAAAAAATTGATTTTGGGGGGGGCAACACTCAGCAGCTTTAAGATGTTATTCTAGGCCCAGAACTCAGAAATTACTCCTGGTAGGATCAGTTTAGCATAATGGGATGCTACTGTTGTAGAACTCAGGTTGGCCATGTGCAAGGCAAACATTTCTTTTTTTTCCCCACCCCCCCAAGGCAAACATTTCTAAACATTGTACTATAGCCCTCTCCCCACACCCCCAAAAAAACCAGTATATTTTGAAAATAAATATTTTAAAACGAATATAGTATATTTGTAGTAAATGTATAGAAAGTAATTGTAAGAAAATTGATAACATTGAGTCCAGTATGATTGTAAGAGTGGTAAAGGCACTTGCCTCAAATGCTGTAAACTTCAGTTTATCCTCCACCCCCATATGGTCTGATGATCACTGTCTGTGAGTGATTCCTTATCACAGAGTGCAGAGTAAGCACTGAGCACAGTCAATTGTGGCCCAAAACAAATAAAGAGACAAACATTAGAACCAATTAAACAAAATCTAATTATAAGCAACACCTCTCAAGCTCAAACTTGTAGTACCACATTTAAAAGGTCTGAATAAAAATATTCTGAATTAAATGCAGAATTCAAATTTATGACAATATTTTTCCATTGGAATCAGCTAAAATTTGATACACATTTTTATGAATTATTACATACAGTACAATGTTTCCTGAATTGTTTATCTAAATTATCTTTATTGACTATCATTGTTCATAAAATTCATCCAGGTTTAGTCAATACTTCATTGATAGTTTACAATTTAAAACGATATAATTCATTATGACATAACCTGATTATTCTGTGCCTAACAGAGCCTGAGTAAGTTTTATGTGTAGCCAATTATGATCATGGTGACGACTGTGGTATTTAAATCCTAGAGTTTCATTAGAAGTTTCACTAGAAATAAGAATTTGTAAAAAGCAAAGAAATAAAATGCTTATTTTTTTATTTTCACGTTTTTCTAAACATTTAATAGAGAATATACATATATATTAAAATCTGCTAGGAAATAACAGGCATGTAAAAAAAATTCTGTTGTACATGGTAATATAGAAACTCCTAATTTTTGTCCCTAGCAATGCCTAGTGCTGCATGGCTCATCATATATTGATAGAGAAACATGCCTATATATTCATAAATTAAATTATGTTTCTGAATGACAATATGTCATGCAGAGAGAGTCTGGGTGAAATTTTCTAAAGTATCTTTTAACCAAGTCTTGGAATAATTAAGGTTTCCCAGGGGTACCTATATTTATAATCTGAGAAACATGTCTCAGATTTCAATGAATTTCTCCATTCCCAAACTATTTTGAGATCACCTGATTTTATCTGGTATCCAGAACTGCCTTGCTGGGCTAATAGAGAGTCATGTGTTACACATCAGGGGGTAGTTAAATATGGTTGCTCCTGCTGCTTCTCTCATTGCCCAATTACCTGACTGACTCTTGGAAGTTATAGCTCAGGGAATCCTGGAACTGGGCACACCAGGGCACTTGCTCAGACAAACATGATTTCCAAACCCAGAAGTCACATTTCAACTCTAGCTGGTACCAAAGACTTGACAAGCTCCTGGGATGATTTAAGCTCGATGATTTTAAATAGCTTTAGGAGACACAATACTTTTTGTGAATGTTTTGAATGGTTCCTGTCATTTTTACACCTGGCACTCAACTATTGAAACTACAAAACTAATTTTAATTTGGAGGGAACTAACAATAAACCCTTTCTGTTCCCATAGCACTTTAAGACCGACTATTCTTTAATATTCTAAAAAATGCAGATTTGGGAAATGAAATTAGCACTGCAAGGTGAACCTAGTTAGATTTTTACCGAAGATTATGTAAATTGAGGGAATTATAATTCTATCAGGATGTCATTACATGTGTCTACTTAGACACACATTTTCTGCTATGTTTAAGTTAAACAAAACACTAAATGACTATGTAGTATGACATCTCACTGATATGTTTCCATTCACATCTGCGCCTTTAGTATAAAAAAAAAGATTGCTTCAGTGATAAGAGATTAGGTCCTTTAATTAGAAACAAATGACAAATCACTGTTAACCCCATGTGATGCTTTCTAAAACTTCCATCAAATATTCCTCTTAAAACATTATTAAACACAAGTTCCCCAGATCTACTTCCTAGAAAGTGCCATTTAACAAAACCTAGGCAGGATGTTAATACTGGGGCCGAATTACAGGTTGCCAAAGCATTTCCTGTGAGGGGATTGACAGGGGATCATTTTGTTATGGGGCCACCTCCAGTGTGTTGTGACAACCACTCATTACACCTCTGAGCACAGCACTCAGCTGTAGGTTCTACAAGATGCAAATAGCTCCAAATGGGTTCAATTTAGCGAGAGTGGATAATGTATCATTCACTTCTCTAAGGTAGAAGCTTTTAATTTTCCAAGAACAAGAAAGAGAAGAACGTTGCAGTTTCTAGAAATAAAGATTTAGTTAACATCTACACCGAGAAATGGAGTGAGAATAGCAATATCTGTTACATTATAAATAAAAACACTTCACCTGACTTGCTTGCCCTTGGCCCAAACCAGAACACCAAGTGGTCAAGAGCGCATCATGTCCCAAATAAATATAATTATCCACTTAAGAGCTCAATGTCAAAAAGTACTAACCTCTATGTGATGGTAGGGTTTTCTCTTACAAAAGAAACTGCTTACAAAGCTTCTCTAGTTAATTATAATAATTCTAAAAAGTGTTTAAAACACATTTTGATACGGAAAAAATATCTTGAAAAGCTTTTCACAGTTGGACTTTAATATTTTACTGGACTAGCTTTTATACCCCTCTGTGATTTTACTCCCACTGTTCTAATACTGATTTTATTAAGTATTGCTAACAATGGAATTCAACCACCTAGCACCATAGAAGAGAGATATGCTGAAGTGCATTTGAAAAAAATCAATAAGTCCATTTATTATTTTGGTATTTAATGAAGCCACAGGAGAAGCCAGCTCTCATGGAAATCTGGTTGTTTCTGCTCTTTGTACGTTAATGAACAGAATGCTTTTGCTTTAACTTGATAGCGCAATTCTGACCATGATTGTTGTTTTATATATAATATATAAAGTTTAAAGTCCTATGTCAGGGGTGAGGCCCCTCGCTGCACAGCAAGGCGCCTGTAGTCCTTTTGACCTGTTGGTATGAAATGCAGGGTAGTAGTAGCGGTGAAATAATTTCACGGGCAGTCAAAGTTTCCCAGAAGTCAGTCAGCTTTATTTCATGGCCTTAACCACCATATGCGTTTCCTCACATGGCTTCTATGCTAAGCTTTTTCCTAGCAGCACTTTTTTCAATATAAGGTTCAACTAATTTTATTTTATCATTTTTATATTGATGTCTATTAACCCTATGAAGCTGTAATTCAATAAAATAACATAACAAATTTATTCAGGTTGTAGAGTAGAATAACACAAAACTTGTCAAAATCAAACTATAAATTCCCAAACTTTCAATTGACTTAATAGCTTAGAGTTAAGTATTTGCCAATATTCACCATTAAAAAATATGTTGAGGGGCCGGGCGGTGGCGCAAGAGGTAAGGTGCCTGCCTTGCCTGCGCTAGCCTTGGACGGACCACAGTTCGATCCCCCGGCGTCCCATATGGTCCCCCAAGCCAGGAGCAACTTCTGAGCGCATAGCCAGGAGTAACCCCTGAGCATCAACGGGTGTGGCTCAAAAACCAAAAAAAAAAAAAAAAATCTGTTGAGGGATGTTTTCTTTCATGTTTTTTTTTTAAGTTTCTATTCTGTTTTTTTTTTTAAAATATATTTTTTATTTAAGTAACATGATCATATTTGGGTTACAGTCACAAACAGTCTTCACCAGTGTAACATTCCCCCTTCCCCCCCTTCCCAAGCTTCTTATCTGCTTCTCTCCTCTGGCTTTCTGCCTCTTTCTATCTCCCTTTCACTGCTTTTCTTATTGCTTGCTGCCTCCTTCCCCCGAGGAGGCAACACCTTTCATACTTTACTTCAAACCACAGACCCCCTCAAAGGTGTTTGTGGGTGGCAATAGAAAGTTTAGGGCATTGGGAGGAGTACCTCACACATGATTACTAAAATCTTCTGAATGTTAAGGTTCTTTAATTTCAAGCATGCCACCAAGAAATGAAAGTCCAAGAAAGTCCACTAGAAATCCACTGGGGAAGGCTGATATCTAACCTATGTAAATACAATTATGAATTTGTCTGATAAGATTTGGACTGAGAAAATAAATGTCTTACTTAAATCTCAGGATGCAACACACTTACTAGAGTAAGGATTCTTAAACTTTGTCTATTTTATCAAAAATGAAACACACTCATGTTCTATGAGAAGAAATGAAAGGGAGAAAACAAAAGATTATTTTATTTAAATATGATTCCTAGATTTATGGGACAGTAAAAGTGATAAAGAAAACAAGTAGCAGCATTTATAACACAACTGTACATCACCCAGCAAGTTGTTTATTTCTGTTGATAAACAGTAGGGCTCAGTATATGTGTACTTCAGAATTATGTACTTATGAGACAAGGAGTCTTGAATTTATGAATATTTACAGAATTTACAAATCACCTAGTTTGAAATTTACAAATTTACCTACTTCTAGAACATATTTGTTTGCAGATTTTTAAAATATAAAAACAGGCATGTATAATTTGCTTCAAAATATTCTGAATTGCCTGACATAAGCATATAAAATTGATATTCACCTGTTATAATAAAATACTAAAGAGCTGGAAAGATTATACAAAGAGCATATAGCCAGCTTAGATTTGATGTTTATCACTTGAGAGTCCCCTTGAACTTCACCATAAGTAATTCTGAAGCACATCTAGGAGTAAGCCTTGAATAATAATATAATAAAATAATAATATTAATATAAAATATATAGGTAGGACTCCTAGGGACATACCCTAGGAACACAAAAATACAAGACAAAAATCTCTTCCTCACACCTATATTCATTGTAGCACTACTTACAATAGCCAGACTCTGGAAACAACCAAGATGCCCTTCAACAAGTGAATGCTAAAGAAACTGTGGTACATATACACAATGGAATACTATGCAGCCGTCAGGAGAGATGAAGTCATGAAATTTATAAACATGAATGTATATGGAATTTATTATGCTGAGTGAAATAAATCAGAGGTAAAGAGATAAATGCAGAATAGCCTCACTCTTCTATGGGTTTTAAGAAAAATAAAAGACATTTTTGCAATAATTCTCAGAGACAAAATAGAGGAGGGCTGGAAGGTGCAGCTCATGACATGAAGCTCACCACAAAGAGTGATGAGTGCAATTAGAGAATAACTACATTGAGAACTATCATAACTATGTGAAAGAAGGTAGAAAGTAGAAAGCCGGTCTAGATTACAGGCGAGGGTGGTGTGGGGAGGAAGGAGATTTGGGACGGTGATGATGGAAACATTGCATTGGTCAAAGTTCTTTACATGACTGAAACCCAACTATAATCATATTTATAATCAAGGTGTTTAAATAAAGATATTATATAAAAATCATAAAAAAGAAAACTTGTTGTACACTAATAAAAGCATCTAATAAAAAGTTTTACCATTAAAAATATATACATGGGTAGGAATATCATATAGTATTATTGTATAATAAACATATATATTATATTATAAAAGAATAAATTTTGTAGGAAATTTATCATAAAATACATTTTTCCAAAACAAAATAAAGGAAAAACAAAAAAAGTTTACTAATTAAACATATAGGTATGAACTATATTCAATGGCTAATAAATTTAATGCAATTATAAATAAAATTTATGCAAATTATAATTTTATAACCCATCATTTAAAATCATATTTAATTATAAAAAGTTTAAAAGTATGAACAGAACAGAAATTACAGCATTTGCCTCACATTCTGTCAACCCTGTTTTATTATTTAGTGCTGCCTATGTTCTGATCACTGCAAGGAATGACATAATAGATAACCACAAAAATAGTGTCACAATAAAATATTATTATATTAAAAATTAAGTATAGTTGTATGCCTCTTTATAACATGGAGAAGCATATGTTTGAATCTATGTTATACTGAGAAAAATATAGAAAATTGTACATAGTATATTCCTAGTTAGTTACAGTTCATAGATTTATTCTATCTATGAATTGCCCTATAAGGAGGTTAGTCATACCCAAGTTTCTCTGAGATTACTCCTGCTTTTTTGACCAAGGATCACTTCTGGCAGTGATTGGGGCAACAACATATATATATTGTGGGGTATTGAACGAAGTCAGCAAAATGCAAGACAAAAATCTGACCTTCTGTACTATCTCTCCAGTCAATATTTATGAATTATTAACTACCAAGGAAATGCCTTCCCATCATAAAAATGAAAAGCACTAACAGGTTTTATAAACTGTTTACACAGATATTTGACACTAAATTTCTGATAAATTTGATTCCTGTCTGAATGATGACAGAGCAAGATGAGGAACATTTTAGGTTACATTTACTACCAGGATTTAATATGTAAGCTGTATCACAGGAGAAAACCAAATCAAAGTTAGTGATCTCAAAGATGTGAGGTCACAGCAGGAAATCAAAGAGGCTGGAACAGTAGGAGTAGACAATATTGAAAATAATAGAAATGACTTGGAGTTCCTACCATGTTGAGAGGTATCTCATAGTTTGCTATGAATCAATCTGGACATTTGTGCAAAAGACACCTGAGACCAAGGAAAACCAAATCATTACATTCATCAACAAAAGGCTATCAACAAATTGTTAATCAACATATAAAGAATCTGACCTAAGAATAAAATTATCGGGGGCCAGAGCGATGGCACAGTTGTAGGGAGTGTGCCTTGTACCTGGCTGACCTAGAGGGACCTGGGTTCGATCCCAGGTGTCCCATATGGTTCTTGAGTCAGGAACTATTTCTGAGCGAAGAGCCAGGAGTAACATCTGAGTATTACTGGATGTGGCTCAAAAACCAAAAATAAATAACTAAATAAATAAAAATTTTATCTAAAAAACAGTTAAAATTACCCAAAGCATTTTCCATTAATAGATAAATTTTGTCAAGCCCACTAATTCACTAATAACCTGACTGTAGTTCAAAAGAAAAAATACCAATAAATAGAATGGATATCACAAAATTCAACAATAATATAAATTTTATATTTAATATATATAATATAAATAATATAAATTTTAAAATGTCTGACATCCAAAATCTATTACTACAACATGCAAAAACAGAAATAAAATCAACTCTTCAATATAACCCAAAGTTTAATGTGAAGAGTACAGAATTAGGAGAAAAAATCTTAATTGCTATCATAAAAGTTATTATAATATTATAAAGAACAGCATGAATATATGAGAGAAAATAAAATATAATATAGTTAAATGGAACTCCTAGAAATAAAAGTAACTATGAAATGAAAAATCTATTGGATGGGATTAATAGAGGTTTAGATGAATAGGAACAAAATAAAGAAAATTTTATTTGAAGACCTAATAAAAGTTATTCCAAATGAAGAATAAAAAAAACTGAAAAAAATAAATACACTAAGTTACTTTTTAATGTATTTATATTTTGCTATCTTGTCAATTGCAAGACTTGACTAACCAGGACAAAGTTATACCCTATTTCTATGGTTGAACATCTTTCTTATTCTCACTAGACTCAAATTAAGGTATTGGTAGACTGCATTCATTCAGAAGCTTTAAAATTGAGTGTCTCCTTGTCTTCTTCAAATTCAAAAGGCAAAAAAAAAAAATCTTAACAGAGACATCCTTATTTTTCAATGTAGCAGCATTAAGCTCATGTTCCACATCCTTGACATTCTACTGGTGTCATCTATTTCTAAAATTGCAGGGAAGACTTTATACATTGAGGATGTATGCAATAATATGTAATAATGAGTCCACCCAGGAAAAGCAGGACAATCTCTTCATTTTTGTGTCCTTACTCTGTCACATCTATAAAGTCTCTTTCACCTCTAAGATGATATATTTGGATTCTCAGTTATAGAAAATAGTCATAGGACTATAGTTACTACTCTGATAAATATTAGGACACTAATAAAGCCATCTAGATAAAAATGAACTGTTTTCTCAGGAGAAAAATAGCAGGTGAGAGAGATGTATAAAAATAAATTTTATTTCTGCATAAACAGAATAAGGAGTACATATAAACATATCAAAATACAATTCCTATGTAATAAGAATGTCTTGAAACACTCAGAAAAATTCATGTGTATGTAGAAAGATTAAAAAATATATAAGCACTTATTTCTTGAAACTATTGTCTAAAGGCAAATGTAATTAACTAGCATCTTTTAGTGTGGAATTTGGTAGAGTATGCATTATTCAACTTTAAAATCTACAATTAGAAAACTATTTTAAAGGTGAGGACAAAATGAAATACTTTAAAGAGAATAAAATTTGAGAAAGTTTACTATCAGTTAACTGAAGTATAAAAAATATTAAGGGATTGGGGCTGGAGAGATAGCACAGGGGTAAGGTTTTTGCCTTGCAAGTGGCTGACTCACATGGACCTCCATTAGATCCCAGGCGTCCCATATGATCCCCCAAGCCAGGAGTGATTTCTAAGCACATAGCCAGAACTAACCCCTGAGTGTCACTGGGTGTGGCCCCAAAACAAAAGAAAACAAAGCAAAAAAGGGGGGGGGGATTCCTTAGGCAAAAACAAAATGGATGGGTCTAGAAATAGTATAGAGAAGCAAGGTATTTGCCTTGCACACAGCCAACCTGAGTTAGATCCATGAGACCTTTATGGGCCCCTGAGCAAGAATACCCTAAAGCCAAAGCCAGAAGTTAAGGCAAGAATAAGGAGTAAGACCACAAGGTGTGGCCTGAAAACAAAACAAAAAAGTAAAATGGAGCCTAAAGAAAATTTGAATCATGGGCCCGGAGAGATAGCACAGCGGCATTTGCCTTGCAAGCAGCTGATCCAGGACCTAAGGTGGTTGGTTCGAATCCCGGTGTCCCATATGGTCCCCCGTGCCTGCCAGGAGCTATTTCTGAGCAGACATCCAGGAGTAAGCCCTGAGCACCGCGGGGTGTGGCCCAAAAACCAAAAACCAAAAATAAAAAAAAAAAGAAAAGAAAAGAAAATTTGAATCATTATGAGTAAAAAAAAAAAAAATAAAAGCACATACAAATAACATTTGTTTTACATATGTGAAAATGAATCATTTCAAGAAAAATATAGTGGTAAATATTTAGTGTATAATATATAGGGGTGAGCTATTTAATTTTATGCTACCATCAGGAGATTTCTACATGTGTTCAGGAGTCATTCTTAGCCATGCACAGGGGATGATGTTTTGCCAGGGATCAAATCTCAGTCCCATTCTACAACGTGAACACCGAAGTGAACATTAACCAAGATCTCAGAATCTGTAGGAGTAAGTTTTACATAAAAGAAAAACATAAGTAAGAGAGAAATTAAAATAAAAATATTCAAAAAATTATCAATGAAATATTTTAAATACAAAGAAATTACCAAAATCTATACAAGGTAAAAGAGAGAATGATATATAGTAAAATGTACATATAGAATGTGAAAATATTAAAAAATAATTCATGATGGGATAAAGAAGTAAAGCATATTATACAAGGAAATTGATATATTTAAATACAATTATATAACAATTTTAATACAAGAGAATAATTTAAATATTAAAAATTAAGGGTGGAGTTTCATGCTTATTAAAGATATTAGACTAAGCATTTTACAAAGAGCACAAAGTGTGTGTTAAGATATCCTTTACAGATGGAGGTGGCAATGGTGGAGTGAAGTGGACATGGATTGCATGCTAGAAACCTCAATCATGAACAACTTTGTAATTTCACATTAACTACATAAAATTTTTTAATACCTTTCACATATATATATTTATATATATACATAGTGTGTGTTTATGTGTGTGTGGCTCACCAGTATAAATAAGATATTGAAAACAATATATCTAAAACTACTAAGTAGGGGCCGATTGCTAGCACAGTGGTAGGGCTTTTGCCTTGCACACAGCTGATTCTGGATAGAAAGTGGTTTGGGAGTCCCAGATGATCCTCCAAGCCAGGAGTGATTTCTGAGTGCATAGCAATGAGTAACCCCTAAGTACCACTGGATATGGCCCCCAAACAAATAAATGAACAAATAATAATAATAATAATAATGATAATAATAATAAGACTACTAAGTAAAACAAAATCCAACACTATATTAATAATAAATATATATAATATATATAATATATAATATATATAATATATAAATATATTCAAGTCAATTATACTAACAAAATTTAAAACTTTAAGTGAAGAAAAAATAATGATTAATCAGAAATATATAACAATCCTATAACTCTATGCATATGTTATCAGGATCAAGGAAAATAAATAAAAATCTGATAAAACTAAGAAACACATTTGTAAGGACAGTTCAGTTTTCAATAGTTTTCTCAATTTATGGTGGAATATGTAGTTAAATGTCAAGAAAGAATAGAGAAAAGCTATACAGTTTATAAACCAATTTGACCTAATTGACAATTTAGACCACTCAATCTACAACAGAATACATATCAATAAAAAGTAAATATGTAATATTGACAAAAATAGGCCATATTCTGGGTTATGAATGAAGGCATATTATGTGTATTTCCTGACAAAAGCAAAAGGAAAAAAAAGAAATAAACAAAATAAGTTAAAATCAATAACAAAAATATCTTGACAACTCACAAAATTATGATCATTTTTGATACATTTCTAAGCTAACCAACAAACCATGGATCAAAGAAAGATGATAAAGGAAATAAGATTTATTTAATTAGTTAAAATTAAAATACAATATTTCAAAATGTAGCAGATTCAATTAAAGCAATGTTCATTCCTTTTCCAGGCCTGCCATAACTACATACAAAGAAAAAAACAGACAAATAAACAAACAAAAAACCTAGATATTTATTTTCTTGTAGTTCTGGAAGCTGAGAACTTAGATTAAAGAGTTAATAGGGCTAATTTCTCTGATGCTTGTCTGTCAGAAGTGTATGAGCCACTGCACTATTTATAATGTTCTTCCTTCCCTCTGTGCATGTCTATATTCCATCACCTTTGATAGACACCAATCATATTGATGTAAGTCCATCCATGTCATTTTATTTTATTTCACTTACCAATATAAAATCATAATCTGAAGTATTATATGTTGGATTTCAACACAGGAATTTGACAGGAATAGAGGTAACACAATTTATCTCATAACATAATGTTTAAGTTAAATATAGATAACATTAAAAATTATGGCCTGCACTTCCATCTTTAGATATTAGGAAAGGAGCAATATAATTTGTGCAATTAAGACATTTACCTTGCATGTATCTAGCCCATTTTTCCCTGTTACCAAATAAGATATCTTGACCACCACTTAGGATCACACCTTTACCTGGTTATCTGGTTACCATTGTGTGTGACCTCAACCTCCCTCTAGAAAGGGAAAAAATTAAAATAGAAAGAAGAGCATATAAAAAAGTGAAGGGTCAGGATAAGTTTCAAATGTTACTTCACATGCCTTGCATAGCATGAGGTCTTGAGTTCAATCCCTGACACTATGTGACTTCAAAAAATCACTAGCTATCTCCCAAACACAATTACAAACATCTTCAAGTATGGCTCTTTTCTACACCATAACTGTAGTATAGCCTGACTGCTGAGCACAACAATGTGAATTTTATTTATTCTCCACCCAGCATCCACAGCAGCAATAACAACAACAATAAACATAAAGCAAAGTAGATGGAAAAATAATAAATTAATTAAAGAAAGGAATACAATTATAAAATAACTATAAGACCAACAAATTAACAATGAAAGTCTATATTAAAACATTAATAATAAACCACTAATTAAAAGACAAAAGCTATAAACCTCTGGCCATATGGAAAAATAAAAAAAAGAAGAGAGATGATAAGACCTCAAGAATGAAAGGCAGTCAACATTCCTGAATACTGAAGAAATTTTTATAATTTAAGGGAATTCTACAACAAATTGGTATGTTAAGTGGAATGGAAACTAATTTGAAAGACTGGGATTACAAAATATTATTTTATTGAGGAATATGAAACTAAATATATATATATATGTATTTGTTTACCCTATGCATAGATATATATGACTCAATTGAAGTGGTATATCATACCAAAGAGCAAAAGTAAAAATTGTAATAAGATAATTGATAAACACTAAAAATGATAAAATTATGTCATGATAACAATTCTACACAAATATTTGCAGATAAAAGTGATATTACTTCAAGACTGATTTTGTTGAAATTAAATGCTAGCAACATCTTTATACAAAAATCAGACAAATATATCACAGAATTTTGTGTAAATTCAATTTATCTTCAATCATCAATATATTTGGAAGTCACTACTTGAACACTAATATTTTTAACCTATTGTCTCAGATGTGGCATAAAAGATATATAAATATATAGGAAAACAAAAGACAAAATTTATTAGAACTGAAGATTTTGTGTATATAGAATTTTCCTGGAAGTTGCTTTTGAAATATGGATGGAGAGAGAGTGTGTACATTGGTGATGGCTGTGGTGTTAGAATAACATATGCATAAAATTATTATAATTAAAATATTATAAATTGAAGTACCAAAATAAAAATTGTAAAAACAATAATAATATGTCACAAAACAGAAATCTAGTAAACAAATTATGCAGAAATATAGGTGAAGATATTCTTAAGATAATTTTTTTTTTTTTTTGGTTTTTGGGCCACACCTTGTGACGCTCAGGGGTTACTCCTGGCTATGCACTCAGAAGTTGCTCCTGGCTTCTTGGGGGACCATATGGGACGCCGGGGGATCGAACCGCGGTCCGTCCTAGGCTAGCGCAGGCAAGGCAGGCACCTTACCTCCAGCGCCACCGCCCGGCCCCAAGATAGATAATTTTTACAACTAAATGCAATTATTAAATATATTATATCTAGTAAAGGAAGATATCATAAATTAGTTTTTCCAGAAATTAAAATTGAACACTATTATCTTTTGAGGGGACATATCCCAATTTCTGTTCAGGGATTCTGAAGGGCATTTCCTGTGCTACCAATTTGGTGGTTTAAAGCTAGTGCCTGAAAAAATTATTCTACTCAGGCCCTGCAGTGCCAGGAAAAACCGAATTATTCTAGAAGTATTTAGGGGATCTAAAGGGTCATATATTATGATGCTCGGGAAGCCATTTGGTGCTAGCAACTAAATGCAGGGTGCATACATAAGTCTGACTTACTTTACTATTTACTGGTCTATATCACTATTAGTTATGATGGGAAAGGTAAAAATTATTATATGCAAAACTGGTATGTGACAACTCACCATTTGCCATTGATACTAAAGCTTTATTTTAATAGTGAACTAGCAAGGGAATATCCTCAAACAAAAGGTATGGACAAAAATTAATACAAAATAAAATATGGTTAGAGAGATATGGCGAGTTAAATGTCTTGTCACGAATACTTCAGACTTCAAAACACAAGAACTGCTAAGAGTACCGAAAGTAGGGTGAGTGCTATACCTGTGGCCTATCAGGATTCCATCCCCAGCATCCTATATGGTGTCACCCTGTATGGTGTACAGTGAGCCAACCAAGAGTGATCCCTGAGCACAAAGCCAGGAGTATGCCCTGAGCATTGCCCAGTTTGGCCCCAATACAAAAACAAAATAAAATATGAGTAAGGCAACTGTGATCAGAAAGATTCAAGAAAATAATGGTAATCTGAGGGAGATATTTTTATTTAGATTTAATTGAAAGAAGTCCAATGTATTTTGAAAGCATGCAAAAAGAAAAGAATTTAACATTACTTTGTCTCAGAATGAGAATAAGGACAGATTCTAAACATTATTAGTTGCCGCAAAGCAAAGTTAGAGTGTGAAAACAATTTACAACCAATTAAAGAAAATTTAGAAATGTGTTCGATCATAATCAAAGCACCTGCTAATGATACATAAAAACATAAAGAAGATTATGAAAAGCAAGTTTTAGAATCTTATTCAAGTAACTGTTCCACATTTTACCAATCAAATAAATGGGTATATGCAAATGTATATATTTGATGAAAGTCACATAACTTTTTTTCTTTATGACTTACAGATAGTGAATTCTCCACTGGAATTCAGGATATAGGGGGTGGGTCATTAGGTTTCTGCCTCAAGGAAATAGGTCTCAGCATGCCACCAACAAAGCTCAAATTGTAGTAATAAGGTCATCAATTATCTTGGCCTAGATATAGTTTGAAACCCTGGGAGGTGAAACTTATACCCAGAAAAAAAGATAAATTGTTTTTCTGTGGGATTAAGCAATATCATCATATAAAATAAGTGCTTTGGATGTCTGTCTAATAAGACTTAGAAAAGTATTTCAGAGAATTATGTAACAGAAACATCTAGTCCTCTGAGGTACAAGATTGTTTCAATTCTCTTAAACAGGACATATTTCTTAGGCACCCAAACAAGATTTATTCATGTTGACCTATATTATTAAACAACAGAGTAATTGCTTTTTTAGTTTGTTCTTAGTTATAAGTACACAGGCATAATCTCGATATAAATACATATATTAGCACATATTTATAAGAACAAACATTTGTAAACAAAATACCCGGAGGAACAAAAATAAAAATTAAAGTCATTACACAAATTTAAAAAAATCAGTGTCAAGGGTCACTAAAAATAATTCATTGAAACAGACAAATTTAAATAAATAGGCCTTTCACTCTTTCCTATTATTCTAGGTAGGTTGCTTAGACTACTCCATAAAGTTCTTGACAAGAAGGCCAGTTCCCAAGGGATGTATGCTAGCCAGTAGGATCTGTCCTCAAATAACTTATTGCGGTTTAAATTCCAAGAGTCACAATTTTCATAATGACACCCAAAATTTAGCACCATGCCACTTGCATTGACATAACTATAAGCGTAGATTTTTTTTTTTTACCTTTGGTATAAGCACATTCTCCTTGGAAGGCTCCTTGTCTCTACCTCTACTTCACAGTACTGACTTCAAAGGAACAGGGGTTTTCTGGTAAATATGTAGAAGTATGATGAAGTATGCTGTTGATAACTATGCAAATAGAAAGTAAAATTGTAGTAGTTTTTCAAACTATGAAATACCACCATTATTTGCTACACTATATAAACACTTAGGTAAACTACATTAAACAAAATTAATAGGTAAAACTTTATTTATTAATATTTCTCCTTATCACATGTATGTATTCTCTTGAGGTTATTTATGAACAATCTGTGGATATAAAAGGAATACTTGATAATAATGGGCAACTATGCTTGTACTAACTGTATACTCCGTGGTGCCACATGAAGTGTTTGAAATTTATTATTGTGATGTGAATGTGTATTCACATGACATACGTCAGATAAATATTTCAAAACAGTTTCTATTTTCCAAATTTTTCTGTATAGCCAATTAGAAATTCACCAGCCTACAACTGATAATCTACTCTTGTACATTAATTACCTAGAAAATTTTCTTTGAAAGTAACTAGACAAAGGGTCAATAATTGCTTATTCTAATGCAGAGTTGATAAGTACTTAAGTATGTATAATATGTATACAATATGCACATATATATTCTCTAACAAATCTGTTATGTGAACGATGTTCCATTATGTTAGTAAGACTCATAACAATTGAAACTGTATTTCTATTTAGTAAATACACAAAGCAAAATTTTTAAGATGAATCATAAATAGTTTCAAAGTTTTCCAAATGAGAAGTGGCTAGGCTTGAAATCTAAAATGGATAGACTTCTGTGGCAGAATCTCTTTCATGTGTCGTGACACACTGAAACTAACAGTACTTTACTCATAACTGCAGCTTCAATGCAACCTAAAATACCTATTATATTTTATAGATTCTGAATACATGTGTAGACATATCTACAAAATTGAGAGGGGAGACCTGTGTAGCTTTTGCAAGAAAAACAGTATTGATTTATGAACCAATCCTTAAAAGTCCCAAAGAATTTAAAAGATAAAATAGTAAATAATTTAGCTTTAAATATAATCTATTCCCCAGAGAATAAAATAGCATTTTTAAAAGAACAAGACTATTTTAATGTCAAAACTATTTGATGAAAATTTGCATGTATTTGTTATGTTTTATTTTCCTCGTATGGTTATATTATATCTGCCATTAACACAAAAAAGATCATTTATATTGAAATGATGCTGAAAATACTATTCCCTAGGGAGTTAGTACTAATGCCTATCCTTTAGTCTTTCCAGAATAAGTATGTAGCAAGCATTTTGTGCTAAATGCCAGTGTACTTGGAAACTGACATGTTGATTATCATGTTTGGATATTATTCATTTTATTTATCTTTGCAAATACAAACAAGGAGGTCTATACTGTAAATATTATCTCCATTGGAGAGCTATTGCTAATAAAAAATCTACACTTTTGACTATCAAGTCTACTGAAAGTTGTTGTAAATATAGAGAGTACTTACTATAATAACATATTTTCAGAACACACAAAGGAATATTGGAAAGGAGGAAGAAAAATGTTGGATGGTGGGGAATGTGGTACGGATAACCAGTGGAAAGATATAATTAGAGCAACATTGCCTTGGCAAAATGCTATTAACAACAAGCTGGGATTTTTGGTTTATTTGCTTATTTTATGCCAAAACAATCCAGGTTCCTGGGGATGTGTCTTTGTCTAATATAAAGCACACTTCTACTCTTTGTTATATTCATCTTCCTTAAATTAATATAAAAATAAAATAGATATAAAAGTTTAAAAATAAAAGCAATCAATATAAACATAAAACACCAAAATTATGAAAGGGCATGCACAAATAAAAGCACATTTCATGTTGGGAAAAGAAACACTGGCAAATATTTGATCATGAAGGATGTAATATTCTTTTGACTTTTTATGTCTCATTAATGGTAGGTTCATATTATATTTGTAAAAATTGTATTCATAAAAATACTTTTTAAAGTGCAGGTATAATGTAAAATGGGCCAAAATGTACAAGTGGCCTGCAAAAGTATTCACAGGGAATCACAGTCAAATATTTTAATATGACATATAAATTATACAACCAAAACAAAACATGAGAGTCATTTTTGCCATTGGGATGGCAACAATATATTCTTCATATTTGGCAAAATTTCATGGTCAAAATCATCATCAAAATTAAAGACATCATCCTTGGGGCTGGTGAAGTGGCACTAGAGGTAAGGGTCTGCCTTGCAAGCGCTAGCCAAGGAAGGACCACGGTTCAATCCCCTGACGTTTCATATGGTCCCCCCAAGACAAGGGCAATTTCTGAGCACTTAGCAGGAGTAACCCCTGAACATCAAACATGTGTGGCCCTAAAACAAAAAACAAAAACATAAAACAAAAAAAACCCATCATCCTCCACATCATTTTTGTCATAATCACTATCATCAAGAAGTGTTAAGAAACACAAGAATGCATTGATTTGACAAACTGCCTAATTTTCATTTGCATGTGTGCTTATTGGGAAATTAGAAGTCTTCTGGAAGATTATAGATGGAGTCTCTTTGAATTGACAAAAGGAATTGGTTTAATGATTGTCTATACATTACAGACAGCACAGAGATATTTATGCATTAACCATTAAATTAAAAAATAATATATTGTTTTGGGGGGAGGTTCTATCCAGCTGCACTTACTCGAGGCTTTGTGTTAGGGGTTCACTTCTGCTGAGGAATGAATGAGTAACTATATGCAGTGCTTGGGATTGAAATGGGGTCAGTCACATATAAGGCAAGCATCTTACACAGTGAATATTTATGGTCCCTTATAGATCAAGAGAAAATAGCTATATATATATATATATATATATAAGTAATAACTGGATTTTGAATCTATTAATACATATAATAGAATTTAAAGATACTGATGAATGTCTTCTATTTTACCTTGATTTGTTGTTTAACTATAGACCTCTATTTTATTTCACTTCTGTTCTGAAACTTGGGACACAAAATAAAAGGTAATCACTTTGCTATTTACAATAGGTAAAAGAGTAACAAGATAAATTATTTAAATAACAAGACAAAAGTTTTTCTAGACAATTTAAGCTCTTTTTATAAGTACAGTAGTTCTTAAATAACATACATTATTTATTTAAAATTTTTATAATTTTATACTTTATAAATACCTAATATTATAATAATTTAGTACCCTTAAGAAAGAAAAAAATTATATTAATTCACTCAATTCAGTCTAAAATGGAATTTCTTAGTATAGAGTTATTCTGAAATGTTATTCTTTTGTTTTTAGTCAAAATATACACTAATTTCAGCTAGTATTTTATTGGACAAAGCTTAGATTCTTTGGTATCCTTAACTAGACTTTGAATGCTCTCAGTGAACATTCTTGATAAGCTATTAAAGTAATGTTTTAAATATATAAAGTTAAAGAAGCGAATCCAGTGTTTAGAATACTTCTATAAGATCATGATAAACTCTTTACTCATGCTCCTCTCATATTAATAACTCATACACTTTTATTATTTGTTGTTGTTGATGTTGTTGATTTGGGGTCACACCCAGTGGTGCTCAGGGCTTACTCCGACTTTGCTCTCAGGGATCTGTCCTGGTGGACTCAGAATACCATATGGGGTGCCAGGAATTGAACCAGATCAACCTTGTGTTTTATTTTAAAATGCCTTACGTGCTATACTATCACTCAAGTTTCAACTCTCTTCTGTAGATTTTTCTCATCCCCTTATGCCATTCAACAGATTTGAATAATTTATACTAAAATACTATTGCTGAACTAGCTCACTGACAACTTCTATAATACTCCTCCTCTCTATAGATGTTAGCTGCTTCTTTCTTCCTATACAATTAATACTGAGAGATTGTTTTGTTTGGCATATGATAAAGGAAGTGTTTACACATTATTCCATCATCAATGTTTTTTGAGAGAACGTTTTATCTACATCTAGCATTAATTATTTGTTTGCAATTTAGACATACCAACGAGAATACAAATTCCATCATAATAAATTTGTATTATTCATATATTTTTCCAACTTAGTATTTAGGTTATAATAAAAAATCATGGAAAGACATAAAAAGAGAATGCTAAATGTATGTACAAATAATATATTTAGCAATAATTTAATTTCCAGAAATATAAAAAGCACTTTGAAAGATAATTAATACATGGAATATCATTTTATCATTAAATTATAGAAGCCATATGAACATCTGTGAATAACACACTTGAGGAACTTGTTCTGGATTGAAGTCTGGATTCTAACACATTTGAGACTTGAGATAGAAAAATAATATATGCATTTATTTATATTAAAAAGCCATATTGAATGTTAACTAAAGAAAATATGACCTTTTTTTACACTGTTTTCTCTTCCACTTTTCTTTATATTCATTAGCTCACTGAAATGTACTCAGTATTGACAAAAACAACTCAAAAAACCAAAATCATAAGATATTGCTGTGAAATTAGCATGCAAGCAGTTTGACAAATACTGTCTTATCATACAATATAATGATGATGATTGGAACTCTCATTTTGGAAATACACGGCTGACTAGTTAAAGCAGGGGTCTCAAACTCACGGCCCTCCATACAACATTTTGTGGCCCATGGCCAGCCTTCAAATATCACAGTATTCACAATTATTCACTTACCGAGTAATTGCAATAAAAATCGCATTAGTAAGAAAAAATCGCATTAAACATTTGTATACCCCGAGCAGTTCCGTTTGGGGTATGCAAATGTTTAATGTGATTTTTTGCAATTTTTTTCTTACTAAAGCGATTTTTTATTGTGAATATTCGGTAAGTAAATAATCGCGAATACTTTGCGCCTAGCGCAGATGTCATTTCCGCTGCTCCTACCCGCTGTCCCTTGCATTATTGGAGGCCTAAGGGAGAGAAGAGAGAGAAGTTTATTACAGAATTATATTTTGTCATACCTTCATCATGACTTCATCAAAGCCTGCAGTGAAGAGAAAGATTGATGACGAGCACAGACAATTTCATGAAAAGTGGGAGACACAGTATTTCTTTGTTGAGCACAGGGGCATCCCCACATGTCTTATTTGCAGTTCACAAGGAATACAACTTGAAACGCCATTATTCAACTAAACATGCTGAGGAATGTGCAAAATATCAATGAAATGAGAGAGCCAAGCGGGTTGCCAGTCTTAAAGCATGTCTAATGAGGCAACAAGATTTCTTCAAGAAAGCAACCTAAGACAATGCTGCATCAGTCAAAGCTAGTTACATGGTTAGTGAGATGATTACTAAGGCAGGGAAACCATTCACAGAAGGAGAGTTGTTAAAAAATGCATGTTACAGACTGCAAGTATTATCTGTTTGGAAAAGAAAGGTCAGTTTAGCAAAATCAGCCTTTCTGCCAACACTGTGGCAGAGCACATTTCACATTTCTGACATGTCAAGTGACATTTATCGTCAACTGTGTGAGAAAGCCAAATGTTTTGATGCATACTTAGTTGCTCTTAACAAGGGCACAACTATAACAGACACTGCGCAGCTCACAATTTATGTCTGTGGTGTTGACTGCAATTTTGAATTGACAGAGGAGCTGCTCACAATAATTCCAACTCATGGCCAGACCACTGCTAATGAGATATTTTGGCATCTGTGTGATGCCATTGAGAATGCAGGTTTGCCATGGAAGAGGTTTGTTGGAATAATAACCAATGGAGCGCCATCGATGACAGGGAGGAAAAAATGGACTGGTGGCACTTGTTCAGAAAAAACTTGAAGAGGACGGTGTAGAGAAGGCCATTGCTCTTCACTGCATTATCCATCAGCAGGCCCTTTGCAGTAAATGCCTGTGACAATGTTATATCTGTTGTTGTGAATGCATCAACCAAATCAGATACAGGGGCTTAAAGCATAGGAGGTTCCATGCTTTTTTAGAGAAATGGAGTCACAATATGGAGATGTGCTCTATTTAACCGAGGTATGTTGGCTAAGCAGGGAAAATGTCCTGAAAAATTTTTTTGAGTTGAGAGAAGAAGTGTAAGCCTTCATGGAGAAGAATGGGAATGCTGTTTTTGAGTTGAGTGATCACAAACGGCTCATGGGCTGAGCTTTTCTTGTTGACATCACACATAAGCTGAATGTATTAAACAAGATGTTACAAGGCCTGGGGCAGCTTATCAGTGCTGCCTATGACAACGTGAGAGATTTCTCCACAAAACTTGTGTTATGGAAATCTCAGCTCTCTCAGACAAAGCTTTGCCATTTCCCAGCATGCGAGGAACTTGTGGATGCAGGCATACCATTCAGTGGTGAGAGATATATTGATGCTATTTTTAAGCTAGAGAAGGAATTTGATCACAGATTTGCAGACTTCAAAAAGCACAGAGCCACTTTCCAAATTTTTGTGGACCCCTTTTCCTTTGATGTGCAAGATACCCCTCCTTTGCTTCAAATGGAGCTCATTGACCTGCAATGCAAATCTGATCTCAAAGCCAAGTTCAGGGAGATTAGTGGAAAAGCAAACATGCATGGGCAATTTTTGAGAGAATTGCCCCTCAGCTTCCCTGAGCTTTCCTGAATGTTTAAGCACACCATGTGCCTTTTTGGGAGCACATATTTGTGTGAAAAATTATTCTCCACATTGAACTTCAAGAAGTCAAAATATAGGTCTAGACTTAATGATGATCATCTTCAAGCCATACTGAGGGTCTCAACTGCTTCCTCTCTAAAGCCAAATGTGGTTCAGATTTGTGAGAAGAAGCGCTGTCAAGTCTCTGGCAGCAAGGAATAGGCAAAAGATGCCATGTTCAGAAGAACTGTTCATGATCTTCACTCAATGAACTTCATGTTCAGAAGAAATAATTAAAACTGTTAATAATGACGTTTGAGGACTTTTTTTATGGTGAAATCCCTTATGTGGCCCTGCCTTCCCCTGACTTTGCCTCCTGTGTCCCCCAGGTAAATTGAGTTTGAGACCCCTGATTTAAAGGGTCACCAAATTATTTGCTTCATTTCCTATGCTCTTAAAGTTGACTGAACTAATTTTTATTTTTGTAGAAATATATATAAATCTTAATACAGTTTGAAATCATCTGGTCTACCCTTTGCATTATACATTCAATTTTTTTTTTTTTTGGTTTGGGGACACACCCCGTGGCACTAAGTTACACTTGACTCTGCACTCAAAAATCACTCCTGGCAGGCTCCTTGGGGGACAATATGGGATGCCTGGATTCTAACCTGGGTGTGGTGCAGGTCGGCTGTGTTCAAGGCAAACAACTTACAGCTGTGCTATCTCTCCAGCCCTTAAAAATATATTTCTAATTATGATAATACAAGACTTGTCCAAAGTCATATAATGTGGGGTAATAAAGATGAGAAATAACACTACTTGGGGCCAGAGCGATAGCACAGCTTTTGGGCATTGGCCTTGCACCCAGCTAACCCAGGACAGACCTCGGTTCAATTCCCGGCATCCTGTATGGTCCCCTGAGCCTGCCAGGAGTGATTTCTGAGAACAGAGCCAGGAGATTCCCGAGAGCCCATGAGTGTGACCCAAACTTCCCCCCAAAAAGAAGGAAACAAGACTTTTTGATTTTCTGTTAATATTCTTTAATATACCTAAAATATTTTTTACAAAATTTTAGATATGTATATATAAATGCACTTAAATCATCTCATGATTGTGCTCGCTTCGGCAGCACATATACTAAAATTGGAACGATACAGAGAAGATTAGCATGGCCCCTGCGCAAGGATGACATGCAAATTCGTGAAGCGTTCCATATTTTAAAAAAAAATCATCTCATGATTTAATAAAAAATTTGTTCAGTTATTAAAATAAAATACTTAATGATTTTTCATCATTCTTTTAGTTTTCTTATAAAGTGTATTATTTGTGAGTGCATAGAAATGGATGCATTGTACTAAAGATATTTGAAAGAAAAGACTGTAGGATAAAAATATTTTCTTCCTTAGAACCTATGTTGACAGAAGGCAATAGTCCTGGTCACAAAACTTTTGCAAAGTGCTTGGGTCAAGAAATTTAATTATTTTTACCTTAATAGGTTTGATCACAGGTGAAGATGTAAGGGAAAAAATGTCTTATTGAGGAAAAGAAAATTTTATATTTGTCCAATAGGTAATGATTGAGAAAATGTGGATGCTTTTTTAGATTTCTAAAGTGAAGTATTGTTAAACATATTAATCATCAAGCACTCACTGGTGTGCTAGAAACTCTTAATTAAGACATATCAGTCTAAAAGAAAAATAAAGACCCATATCATTAGAAGGTTATGATCCAGAGAGAGAGAAATAAAACATGTTAAAAGTACAAGACATTTTAAAAGTACAATTTTATTAAATGTAAATCCTATGAAAAAAGCAGATGAAAACTGAGTAATGGAAGTGTTTGCTGTTGTGGGAATAAGGAAGTCACAGTTTTAATTAGGGGAGATTCAAACATTTTTTAAAAAGACTTCTTAATTCCTTATTTTCTATATTATTATTTACTTATCAAAACTCAGTGTCTTTTTGTATTGACTTTATAGTCTGCAATTTGATATAATTATCAAGTTGAGGGGTTTTTGTGTGTTTTTTAGGGTTTTAAAAATATATTATTTTCAAATAGCAATAGCTTGATTAATTTTCCTATTTGGATTCCATTAATTCCTTTTTCTAGCCAAACTGTTTAAACTAGGCCTTCAAATAATATTTCTAACAATAATGATGAATCTGGGTATCTTTGAATTGTACCTGATATTGGAATTAAACTGTCCATCATTAACATGGTACCAACTATAATTTTACTATATTGGAATAGGTTTTTTCCAGTCTATTGTGTTAATAGTTTTTATTATTGTTAGTCAGTGTTGAATGTAGTGGGAAAATTTCTCTTCATAGAGTTATATTATATGTGCACCTGTATATTTTATATGATGTACATGAATATACATAATTGTATATAAACAATTACATATAACCTGCATCAACCATATGCAAGACAAGTATCCTACATGCTTTACTGTCATTCCAGACAATAATCTGAATTTCTAATCTTTCTTCTTATTGATGTGATATATTTCATTAAAATATTTATGCATATTTAGAGATTCTTAAATCCCTGTAATAAATTTCACATGGTTGTCATTTATTCACCTTTTGATGTACTATTAAATTTTATTTTATGTTATTTTGTTGAGAATGTTCACACTTTTTATTTTCAGAGATATTGCCTTTTTAAAGTTCTGGCTATTTTTGGCATCAGAATAATACTGACTTTGCAGAAGCTCTTCTCAAGAGCTTATTTAACTTTCTGTAAGTGTTTGGTCATATATACCAACTTTGTATTTTTAAATTGTGATTTATCATGCCAACTCATATATATCTCCTGTAAGCAGCGGCAGACCTTTTTCAGATCCACACACATTATTCATCATTGGTGAGCTCAGGATATTTTAAGCAAAGTTATTGGTATAAGGTAGTTTAATACCATTTTTCTTTTTGAATATAGTGTGGCTGTCAAGTTTGATTTTTTCCATTTACTTTCATATCTTCTTGTTATATAGTGATGAAGCTACATTGACTCATTTTTATATATTTATTTTTATTGAGGCACCATAACTTACAATAATGTTAAACATTTACAATATATAGGCTTATTTATTAGTTACTTTTTGCTTATTTAATTGTATAATAATTATTTATATATATAATTAATTATAATATTATAGTATATATCATACATTTTTGAGATCATAATAAATTTTTCTTTGAATTTATGATATATGGCTTATTAGCTTGAAAGAAATGAGCTTAATCTCGTTTCAGAGACATGACTTTAATCCTTTCACACAACATATTTTTTAATTTAAAATATGTAGTTTTTTTACTTTTAACCATTTTTATTGTGACCAAAATGAATAACAAATTTTTCACAGTAATATTTAAGGTACATAGTGACAATGAATCAGGGCTTTTCCCACCACCTAGCTACAGAGGCCTGATGTTATCATCCACAACTGAGCTGAAAGTTTCCTGGAACCATAAAAAGACCTTGGGGTGTGATAATGAGCATGTACAGAGCCAATAGTTGTTCCCATGGCATTATGCTTCAAGGGCAGAGAAACCCTGAATCTCTTAGGCCTAGGGGATTCCCTTTCTTTTTTCCCCAAAACTTACTGTACCTATGCAAAAAAAATAAATAAAAACAACAACAAAAAGAAGGAAGCACAAATCCTTGACACTAATTTCCTTATTTTTATAGAATATTTAACATAGTTTAGGGTTTTTAAAATAATTATAAACTTCATTAACTGTTGCTTTTCAGCAAAGCTTTTTGTCATATTTAATTTTAAGGATAACCTAGTTAGTTTTATTTTAATGCCTGCTTTGGACAGGCAGAGCTGATGGTGCCAGGAGTTACTTTTGCACTCAGAAGTTGTCCTACAGACTCCAGGAACCAAATGGGATGCCTGGGATCAGACCCAGATACTTCCAGGGTTGGCTGAGTAAAGGCAAATGATCTACCACTGTGCTATCGCTCCAGTTTCCTTGTCTGATTTGTTTATTGTGTTTACTATATCATACAATTCCTTCTGATTCTTTAAGTTCCACCTGGACTTCAAAAGCTTAATAAAAGACTTCCTTTTAGGAAAGTTTTGTTTTGCTCTTGATGCATTCAGAAAATTATCTTCATTTTCAGATGCTTCTATTTTAATTAAAATATGCTTTAGTGCTTTTATATTTTGTCTTGATTTATATGGAGTTCTTCAATCTTCTTGGATTTTGGTGCATGAGACTAACCTCAGATTAGTAACATTCTTTCTAATAATTTCCTCAAACAATGTTTTCCTTCCCCATTTGTTCTTTCTCTCTGGATCCCCTATGAGGTGAATTTGTTTTCTGTTGATGCTCCCCTATAGGTCTCACATAATTTTTTTTGTCTTCATTTTTGATGATTTTATTTACTTTATTCTCAAAAGTACTGATTCATTCTTGAGCTCCGTTGTTCTATTTCTGAACACTTCTGATGCATTTTTTTTATTAATTTACTTACTGGACTCTTCATATCAACAGTTTTTGATTAAAGTTTCTTCATATTTTTTCCTTGTTAAAATACCTTACAATTACTCTCAATTTAGTGAACATCCATGCTACTGTTACTTTGACGTCTTTCTGATGTAGTTCAGAGAAGTATTATGTGCTTAGGGTTTTTCTCAGGCTTTTATTCTTAACTATATTTTTGGCCACACCCATTTGATGCTCAGGGGTTATTCCTGGCTAAGCACTCAAAAATTGCCCCTGGCTTGGGGGGATCATATGGGACACTGGGGGATCAAACCGCATTCCTTCCTTGGCTAGTGCTTGCAAGGCAGACACCTTACCTCTAGCGCTATGTCGCCGGCCCCTATTCCTAACTATTAATGCAAGTAAATTTTTTATTCATATAATGTGTCTGATGAAACATGAGAACTTGGGTTGGTAATAGAGGTTAATATATTACTATTCCATAATAGTCTTAGGTTCATACTAATTCTTCTGAGACTGTGGACCTGCTTTTAAGAATTTACAGTCATTTACCTACAGTATGAGTCATAACCTAAGGTATTGAAAGATTTATGTTGTATCCTAAACATTGGTTCCTACTGTCTGCCAGTATTAATGATGTCAATATCCACCGATATTGATATAAAATTGGAATTAATGTTCAAGTGTGTCTAATAACATAAATTAAACTATAGAATATCTGCTATTTGTTGGAATGATCTTATTGCCACATCTGGCAGTTGCAAAATTATAGGTTCAGTCTGATCTTGAATGTGTCCTATGGTCTGAATATAAATTTGACAAGGCCTTGTATACAACTCTCTGTTCAATTATTTAAAGAATACTGTAAGCACACTAAAGAATGATGGTTTAGTTGACAGTTTCCCATAAAATCTGCAAGTCCATTATGACACTAGGAATCCATTCTTCTTCTTCAATCAGATATGGACTAGAAGGTGGTAAGTCTTGTTGAACCTGGAGTATATAGGTCACTCAGTCCACCACCATTCTTTCAGGTAGAAATAGTAAAATTTATTCTTTGGCTGCTTATTGTTTCAAAGTGGCTCAGAACTTGTATCTCCCAGATAGCTATGACAGGACCACTAAGGTGAAGTCTATTCAAAATAGCCTTGGTCATTTGCATATAGGTGGAGGGGGAGAGTTTATTTTTGCATTTACTTCAGTAACCAAAAAGATTTCAAAGTAACAGTAGCATGGATGTTCACTAAATTGAGAGTAATTGTAAGGTATTTTAACAAGGAAAAAAATATGAAGAAACTTTAATCAAAAACTGTTGATATGAAGAGTCCAGTAAGTAAATTAATTAAAAAAATGCATCAGAAGTGTTCAGAAATAGAACAATGGAGCTCAAGAATGAATCAGTATTTTTGAGAATAAAGTAAATAAAATAATCAAAAATGGAAGACAAAAAAAGTTATGTGAGACCTATAGGGGAGCATCAACAGAAAACAAATTCACCTCATAGGGGATCCAGATGGCAAGATCTCAATTTATGGATTTCAGATAACACAAGTAACTTATTTTCCCCAAGTGACACCATTTACACCATCGAACAGAAACATCCCAACTCCATAAGTTAACCATAGCAAATTGTCAAGAGACCCAATTTGTTTTAGATCTATTTAAGTCCATATTCTAAAGTTATGTCAAAACAGTATTATTACATAAACTCTTCTGAGAAATTTAGATATTAATCTACAAGCTTAGTAAGCCTAAACAGTAGCATAGACAACACACTAGCACCAATTACAACACAGTAAATTCTTAGACACTGACTCTAATAACACCATTGAGAGATAACAATATTTTATATTTGACTATGGTAATCTAAGTTATAATAAATCCATTTTCCTTTGTGTTATAACAAGAAGTATGTTTGTGACTGTGTGGATGTTTGGATACACTTTTGAAAGGAATATCATACTGGTGATGAAATTGATGTTTGAACATTTAATGTCTTAGGTGACAGTATTATGAACAACCTGGTAAATCATGGGATTAAAATAAAAAAATAGCTTTTATTTAAAAAAATAACTTTATCCATTTATTGATGAATTGACTGGCTGAGTGCACACTCAGCAGTTCAGGGGCCATTACTGGATCTGCACTCAGAAATCACCCCTGGCAAGCTGGTGGACCACATGGGTGTCAAGAATCGACAGGCCCCTCCCAGTTCAGCCACATGCAAAGAAAACACTCCCCCACTGTGCTATCTCTACAGCCCCTAAAAGATAGCGTGTGGTTGACATGGGCTTGATCCTGACAAATCATATGTGTGTGCTTCCAACACCAATAGTGATCTTTGAGCACAGAGCTAGGAGTAAGCCCTGGGCATGGATGGTTTTATGTCCCCCAAACCAAACCAACTAAATAAACAAACAAATTACAACAATAACAACAATAAAATCTAGCCTATATATACCCTGATTTTTACTTGCCTCTAGATCAGTTTTTTTATTGAGGTGTCCATATTTTATTTTTGTATTTTTTATATTAATAATTTTTATTTTGACCAAAGTGGAGTACAAATCATTCACAGAAGTATTTCAGGTACATAGTGACATTGAATCTGAGGCATACTCACCACCAATGTTGTCCTCCCTCCCCCCTGTTCCCAGCATTCATCCCATATTGCCCCTTCATTGTCACCCCCCCCCCAGGGTGCTAGTATAAGTGGTCTCTTCTATGTCTATCCTATTGTAGATTGGGTATTGATTCTGTTGTAGTTGGATTTGGATTTGATGTTCATGTCTGATCATTTTTTTATTTCTACTCAATGTTTGTATGACTATTTGGTCTTGGTGCCCTCCATTATTTCTCCCTCAATTTGTGAGGCAGAACAAGATGGTTCAAGTTATATTTCTGTTTGAAGGTAAGAAAAAGAAAGAAAAGAAAAAAAAGAAAAGAAAAAACAGAACAGAAAAGAAAAGAAAAGAAAAAAGGGGGAGAAAATTCAAACAAGCAAAAAACAGGAGGAGCCCTTCTAGAGACTATAAATATCAGTTTAAGAAAAGAAAGGGGAAAAGGAAGGAAAACATAAAAATAATACAAGAAAAATCAAACCCAAAATCTAGATCAGCTTTATTGTTGACTATCCTGTTTTGAATTTGCAATCCTCTTTCTCAGGTTCTTCACAGTTTTCTGTTCTAATCCAGTCCATCTTATAGTCTTTGTTTTAAAGTTAGTAATCTCTGTTCTTCCAATAATTCCCAGAAGATAATGGCAGTTTTCCACTCAAATTTTTCAGCAAGTCTCCATGCAATATATATTATTCTTAATTTCTCTATATTTCAATATTCAAAATAGATTTTTCTCAGATTTAATTTATGCCATGTTTTTTATATTTAGTTCTGTAGAGTATGTTCTCAGCTTGCTCCCTTTCATCTTTATTGTTCCTATTCTCAAAGGGTAATTCTAAAATCTAAAATTGCTGAAGTAGTTACCAAAACTAAGTTCTATTAGGCAATATGAACATGAGAAATTATGGTTTTTTGTAAAAAATAATGTATGTAAATGAAAATGAAAACATTCATATTATTATTAAATTTTATAGGACATAATAATAAAAATGATAATATATTCCAGTGTTAAAATTTTCACAAATTATAAAACTAATAAAGTTCTGATAAGTCGGGCAGAGAGATAGGTCAATGGACTACAATGTATACTTTTCTTGTTGTTAACCCTAATTTGATCCCAAGTGCTAATGAGTCCGTAAGTGCCATTGATGGCCCATAAGTACTAGAACAGGTTTATCCTCTGAGCACTGCTGTATGTGGCCCTCAGACCAAAAAATTAAAATTTAATTAAAATATTTATGCAGGATAAAACATAAAAATACTGAGAGATCCTGTGGTATTGTTTATATGGTAGAATAAATGCCTAGCTTGTAAGTGGCTTGTAATTATATCTTCAGCACTGTATGGTCATGAAATACTGCTAAATATAGCCTTAATGACCCCCAAATATCCTGTTGCATAAGCATAGAAAACTCAAACCCATACCAGGAGTCCTTCATAACCAGGAATATCCCCTAGTACTATTATTTTTGGCTTCAATTAGTATAAACAGATATACTAAAATACTCAGAAATTTCCAAATCAAATTCCTAAAAGCAGCCTTTAGAGACTAGAATATTATGTAGTGTAATTATATATTTAATATATATTGATGTAATATAGTTAATATAATTGTAATGTAATTAGTTTAATGTATATCAAAATATAACAGAGATTTAATATATAAGAGAATATAATAAAATTAATTTCCTGTATACCTTTCTGAAAAGCAAAAATATTGTTAAATTTTCTTTATTAATCTTAACACAAGTAACTACATGAAATTCAAGGACAGTTTCTAACTGACTCATCAAAACTTTATATGAAGGTTTTGATCTAAGGCAATCATGAAGATCCAAAGTGGAAAAACAGCAAAAATCAGAAAATGGATAAAATCTAGGAGTCAGGAGGTGATGCTTGAATGGAAGAGCATTTAAAATGCTTAAAAAGCCTAAGTACCTGATAAGGTCAGAACCTCAGCCACTTAGTTTATCTTGATGTGCTGCTAAGAAATCTGGGTCTGCTGGGCCTAAAGAGAAATGACTAGAAGGCATGACCTTCATTTAGCAGTTAATAGAACTTTTTGTTTTTAGTTAGGAAGGAATAACACTACAATGTAAAACAAAACAATGCAATGGAAAATTCCACCTCAGCAAGAAAACTATAACTCAGAGAAATTAAGACGTTTTGATCACAATCCTAGAACTAGTGGCAAAGCTAAAATGTAAACTCTTGTTTATGGTCATTCACAGCAGTTAACTCTTCCAAAATCCACACACTACTTCTTTAGAGAGTTTAAAAGAAAACATCTTGCTCACAAATCTTGATCACCAAAGACGACTGCCCCCTAGCTATGATGAAGTTATGAATGATTTATACTGAAGAAATTTTAATGTAGAGTGCAGAGACAAGAATAAATCTTAAATCGAAGAAGAAAGATTATCTTTCTGAAAACTAGAAATATAAAAGTCACAGAAGTAACCAAGATAATATTAGTTTGAACCTGATCCTAAATCTTGGTTTCAAATGAAGGGACTTCTCAGGGAAATGTTGAAAGACCACTTTGGGAGTCACTTTGGAAACCTCCCATCCTTTTGGCGCTGCTGAAGAATTTGCATGTGCAATTACTACATTTGCATGCCTAATTACCCCACAGGAAGACACATATGCCAACTGGCATTTGAAAATGTGTTAACTGCACACACACAGAAGGGTGGCCCTTTAAAATATTGGCCCTAGGAATCTAATCATTAAGAACGGGTCATGTGAGTCAGAGGAAAAAATGGTGCGTTTTGAAGCAGTCTGAACACATTTAGTTAGGATGTACACAAGGAGAATTGATTGATGCACAAGTAGATGAAATAGTGGATTTTCAGAAAGTACTTTGGAAACCAGAAGACTCCACAGGGAAAGCATTTCAGGCATTAGCTAATTGGATTAGCTGTGGTGTTTTCTGCAGATCCTAAGGAACTCATAAGCTATAGATTAAAATCATCAAACAACTCTGATCACAGAGGTGAGGAGGAGCTTTTCCTATTCGAGTAAACATTTTGTTCTATGGACTTTAAGTATATTCAGCCTTCTTGTTCTAAAACAGATAGAATATATTGCATGTAATCCAGAGTATATGTCTTGTTTTTTTTTTTTGCCTATATTTTATAAATAAAAATACTGGTAGAAGATAAATCATAATTTTGAATCCTTCACTGTGGTAGAACAAAGATTGCCTATTCTCTCAGAATTGTGTAATTTCCTCTCAGCAGGAAACAATGGGGTGTAATCACTTTCCTTGCTTCTCAAGCCATTTACTCAGCTCAAGATAACCCTATTTAGCAGTTTTCTCTCACTGCAATGTAAAAATAATTATTTGAAGATTCTTGCAGGGCCAGATGCTACCCAGCAAACACACCAATGATTGTGAATCACTAGGTCCCTTAGGAGATAGAAATAAAACATGTTTTATTTGGGGACATTAACTCCAAAAATGATGTAGAATGGTATGCAAAACTACCTGTTTCTGAACATTTTTATATTCAGTTATTATTAAGTTTATTTATTTTTTTTGGATGCCACAGTCAATATCACTCAGGGATCATTCCTAGCAGTGCTTAAGGCACCATCCAGGGTTCCAGGGAAGAAATGGGGGTTGATCATATTCAAAGCAATGCCTTGTCTTCTTTGGCTTTCTAAACAATCTTAACTTGCACATTGTAGAGTTTATATTCATTCTTAGAAGTCACTCTGAATTCTACATATATAGCTGTTGGATTTCTCAAAGCAACCCATATGTACATTGTATCAATAATCATAAAAATGAGAGAAAAAACATCATGGTAGCTTAACATATTTGAGTTTGAAACTTTGTATATGATATGAGTATGTTTTTGTATGTACTTTATATGAGTGTTTTATCATCTATCTTCCTACAACCAAAATACGTGTTTTTGAATAACTAAAATGTCCAATTTCATCAAATTTTATTCACCTGACTATAATAACTGAATTAATGAATATTTTTATAATTTTAAATACTGTCTAACAGTCTTCAAAAATAAAAAGGAAGGGGTGAGTGCTACAGCACATCAAGTAGGGCATTTGAGTTGCACATGGCAACCTATGTTCAAACTCTGATGTTCTATTTTTCCTCCAAGTACCTCAAGGTGTAATCCTGAACAGAATTAGCAGTAACTCCTGAATATTTCAAATGTGGCAAAGAAAAATAAATTGAATAAAGAAGGAAAGAATAAAGGAAGAAAGGAGGGAGAAAGGGAGAAAAAAAGGAAGGAAGGAAGGAAGGAAGGAAGGAAAGAAGGAAAGAAGAAAGAAAGAAGGAAGTAGGGAAGGATGAAAGGAGGCAAGGAAGGAGGGAAGGAGACAAGGAAGGAAGGAATTGAGGAGGGAAGGAAAAAAAAGGAGTGAAGGAAGAAGAAAGGAAAGAGGGAAATAGGGAAGAAGACAAGAAAAGAGAGAAGGAAGGGCAGGAGGAGGAAGGAGACAAGAAAGGAAGGAAGAAAAGAGGAAGGAATGAAAAATAAAAGGAAAAAGTAGGGAGGAAACGCAGAAAGATGAAAGGCCAGGAAAGAGGGAAGGAGGCAAGGAAAGAAGGAAGGAAGAAAGGAAGGGAATAGAAAAGGAGACAAGGAAGGAAGGAAGGAAGGAAAGAAGAAAGGCAGGGAAAAGGAATGAAGGAAGAAAAGGAGGAAGGAAGAGAGGGGGAAAGGAAGGATGGGAAAGAAGGAAAGGATAGTAAAGAGGAAGGAAGGGGAGAGAGGAAGAAAGGAAGGGAGAAGAAAGAAGAAAAGAAGAAATGTAGAAAGAAAAGAAGTGAAGGAAGGATGGAAAAGAGGAAGGAAAAAAGATGGAAGGAAGGAGTTAAGTAGAGAAGGAGGAAATAAAAGAAGGAAGGAAGGAAGGAAAGAAGGAAGGAGGCAAGGAAGGAGGGAAATAATTAAAGAAGGAAGGATAGAAGAAAGAAAGTAAAAAAGGAGGGAAAGAAAAAGGGAAGAAAGGAAGAAAATAATAAAGGAAAGAGGGAGGGAAAGATGAAAGGAGGCCAGAAAAAAGGGAAGGAGGTAAGGAAGGAAGAAGGCAGCAAATGAATGAAAAATAGAAAGAAGGAAGGAAAGAAGTAAGATGGAAGGATAGAAGAAGGAAGGAAGGTAGAAAGAAAGGTTGGAATCAAGGAGGAAAGAAGACAAGGAAGGAGGGAAGGAAGGAAAGAAGAAATGAACGAGGGAGGGAGTAAAGGATGGAAGGGAAATGGAAAGAACAAGAAAACGAAGGAGAGAAGGAAGGAAAACAAAGAAAAAGGGAAGGACAGAGAAAAGGAAGAAAGAAACAATGAAGAGAGGAAAAGTTGAATAAATGAGAAAACAAAAGACGAAAAAAGCAAGGATGGAAGGATGGAAGAAATTAGAGAAGAAAGGGAAAAGAAAAAAGAATGGATGGAGTGAAGGATGGAATAAAGGAAGGGAAGGAGAGAGATATAAAGTGAAGGATGGAAGGAAGGAGGGAAGAGTGGAGGGAAAGAGGTAAGGAAGTGAAGAAGGGGGAAGTAAGGAAAGGGGAAAGAAAGCAAGAAAGGAAAGAAGGAGGATGAATGTATGGAACTTAGGATGAAACAAGGAAAGAATGGAAAGATGGAAAGAGGGAATAAAGGAAAGACTGATTGAAGGAAGGAATGAGGAAGCTAATAAAGGAAGAAAAAGAATTAAGTTAAGGAAGAAAGGAAGAGAGGAAGTGAAGAAAGGAAGAAAGGAAGGGAAGGAGAAGCAAGAAAGGAAAGGTGGAAGGAAGGGAGGGAGGAATAAGAAAGGCAATGAAGAAGAAAGGAAAGAGGGAAGGAAAGATGGGAGGAGGTAGGAAGGGAAGGAGGAAAGAAGGAACGAAGGGAAGGAGGAAGGGAGGGAGGAAGGAAAAATGAAAGAAAGAAAAGGAAGAAAGGTTGGATGGGAAAGAGGAATGAAGGAGGGAGGTTAGGGAAGAGAGAAGAAAGGGAGGAAGGAAGGAAGGGAGAAAGGAAGAAGAAAATAAAGAAGGAAGAATGGAAGGAAGGAAGATATGAATGGGGAAGGAAGAAAAGAAGGAATAAATGAGTGCCTAAAAGGAAGGAAGGAGGGAGAAAGATGGAAAAGGGAGAGAACAACGGAAAAAGGATGAAGGGAAGGAGGGAGTGAAGAAAGGGAAGAAGAGGGTTATAAACAGAAGGATGGAAGAAAGGAGGGAAGAGTGGAGGGAAGCAGGGAAGGAAGGAAGAAAAGTTTGAAGGAAGTAGAAGGAGGGAAGAAAGAAAAGAGAGAAGGAAGCAAGAAAGGAAAGAAGTAAGGAAGAAACTATGAAAAAAGAAAGGAAGGAAAACAGGAAAGAAAGGAAGGAACAAAAGAGGAAAGAAATGAAGGAAGAAAGGGAATTAAGGAACAAAGGAAGGAAGGAAAGAGGGGAGGGGTGGATGAAAGGAAGGAATGAGGAAGGAGGGGAGGGTGGAGGAAACAAAGGAAGAAAGGAAGGAAGGAGAGAAAGAAGAGGGAGGGAAGGAAGAAGTAAGGTGGAAAGGGTGGAGGGAAGGAAGGAAGGTGAGTAGGAAGGAGGGAAGGGTGGAGGGACGCAGGGAAGGAAGGAGGTAAGAAAGGAAAGAAGGAAAAAGTAAAGGAAGGAAGGAATAAAGTAAGGAAGGTGGGAAGTGTGGAGAAGGAGGGAAGGAAGGAAGGAGCGAAGGAGGGAAGAAAAACGAGGAATATTAAACTCTATTGAATGGATAGGCAATTATTTTAGGATATAGATGATAGATTGATAGAAAGAAAAAGAAAGAAGAAAGAAAGGAAGAAAGGAAGAAAGAAAGAAAGAAAGAAAGAAAGAAAGAAAGAAAGAAAGAAAGAAAGAAAGAAAGAAAGAAAGAAAGAAAGAAAGAAAGAAAGAAAGAAAGAAAGAAAGAAAGAAAGAAAGAAAGAAAGAAAGAAAGAAAGAAAGAAAGAAAGAAAGAAAGAAAGAAAGAAAGAAAGAAAGACAAGAAAAAGAAGTTAATTTCTGGGATTGTATATATCAAAAAATCTATGAAATTATAGCCTGATGCTAATTTGAGTAACATCTTCCTTACCAACATATTAAAAATATTGTTTTTCTTTTTGGGCCATACCCAGTGATGCTCAGGGGTCACTATGTGCTCAGAAATTGCTCCTTGCTTGTGGGGATAATATGGGAAACCAAGGGATCGAACCGAGTTCTGTCCTAGGTTAGCTCGTGCAAGGCAAACACCCTACCACTTGTGCCACCTCTCAGGTCGCAATTTTTCTTTCTTTAAACATAGATTATCACGATAGCTTTCCAATACTTCTTGATTCTTCATTTCTCTTTCTATTGAATTTTTTTAAATTTTATTCACCCAAACCATAGACCTACATATTCCACTATCACAGAACAAAGTAAATTTTTCTTTGATGTACTATATTTATCAACTGGAACAAAGTCTGATAGATTTTTTTCACCATTTGAATGAAAACAATTAGCTTATGTTTTAATTTATTTTTTGATTGGATGGGGGTAAGTGACCCAAGTAAAACTCAGAAGCCAGAGGTGTCAATCCAGGAATACTTAGCCAGATAGTGAGAGCCATATGGTTGAGTGTTTGTAGCCAGTGATGTGGTATTGCTCAGGACAAACAGATACATGATGGAGGGTCAACCAGATGCTCATCTAACTTTGCTCAGAGTGTGCGTGTGTATGTGTGTGTGTGCGTGCGTGTGTGTGTGTGTGTGTGTGTGTGTGTTTTTGTGGGAGGCATTCAGTTCAAGCAATGAAATCAATTGTCTCCATGCAAATCACAAACTATTTTCCTTTCAGCTATTTTGATAGCGTCAGGTTGTTTCTAAAATAGTGCTTTAAATTATCAAGAAAATGAAAAGCAGGGTACAAAAGTCTAAATTTGCATAACCAAATATTAAACAACTAAAAATTGCCCTATATCATTGATATAAGTTAAATAGAGTTGACCTCTTTTATGCATACTACTTTACACTGACTTTATTCTGAACTGTACATCAAAATGAAGTGATTCTTTTTTTATTTTTTAAATATCTTTTATGTACCATGATTACAAACATGTTTGTAGCTGGGTTTGAGATATATATATACATACATACATACATACATACATACATACATACATATATATATATATATATATATATATATATATATATATATATATATATCCCCTACATCAATGCAATGTCCCCACCACCAATACCCTCCATCTCTCTCCTCCCACAACTCTTGCTATATTCTAGACAGGCATTCTATTTCTCTCACTTACCACCATTTTCATGACAGTTGTTAATGTAGTTATTTCTCTAACTAAGCTCTATACTCTTTGTGGTAATCTTTGTATTGCGGGCCAATCCTTCCAGCCATCATCTCTATTGTTTCTGTTTATTATTACAATAATGTCTTTTATTTTTTTTAAATCCATAGATGATTGAGACTATTCTGTGTCTATCTCTCTTCCTCTGACTTATTTCACTCAGCATAATAGTTTTCATGTCCATCCATGTATAGGAACATCACATGACTTCATTTTTTTTCTGACAGCTGCATAGTAAGTATTCAGTGTGTATATGAACCAGTTTCTTTAGCCACTCATCTGTTGAAGGGCATTACACTTGTTTCCAGTTTCTGCTTATTAGTTGTGTAGAAGACATTTTTTGTGTTCCTAGGGTATATCTCTAGGAGTGGTATAGTTTGATCATATGGAAGCTCAATTTCTAGCTTTTTGATGAATCTCCATATTGTTTTTCATAAAGGCTGGACAAGATAGCATTTCCACAAGCAGTGAATGTAAGATTTTTTCTCCCCACATCCCAGTTAGCAATGATTGTTCTTTTTTTTTTTTTTTTTTTGTGATGTGTGCCAATCTCCCCGGGGTGAGATGATACCTCATTGTTGTTTTGATTTGCATTTCCCTGATGATCAGTGATGTGGAGTATTTTTTCATGTGTCTTTTGGCCATTTTATTTATTCTTTGAGCATTTTTTGTTTATTTCTTCTCCTTATTTTTGATGAGGTAGATATTTTTTTTCTTGTTAAGTTCTGTCAATACCTTGTATGTCTTAGATATTAACCTCTTATCTGATGGGTATTGGGTAAATAGTTTTTCTATCCTGTGGTGGCCATTGTATCCTTGTCATTATTTTCTTTAAAGCTCAAAAATGATTCTATTTACTTCATTGTAGCCAAAATTATTTATCCAGAGAATGAAGACTTTGAACTTAAGGATTCTTTTAACTTCAATCTCAATTACATAAACACATGATAGTATGCTCTTATTTTCTCAGATTTACCTATCTTAAAAAGTTTACTTATATAAACAACAAGCATACATATTGAAAGTAAAACTATAAAGTTTTCAAACAGAATAAAATTTAAAATACAAGCTTCAATTAAAAATTGATGGTATTGAATCAGTCATCAAGCGTAGTTTATCAGTTTAGAACTACTCTTTGATTATGATTGTAATAAAATAAATATCAAAACAAGCAAGATTGAACTGTAAAAGGCTTACCATTAAATATTTAAGCATATCTTATTGAAATCAAATTTATGTTAGAGAATATTTCTTTGTTTTACAGATGACATTCAGATAAAATCAACCACACTATGTGCTTCACATTTTTAAGTGTATTTTCACAATGTTGATTGATCTTTAAAATAATTACAGCTTTTAAAATATAGTTAGATTACAAATAAAAAAATGATAACTGAAATTTTATTTGATAAAAAGATGTACCAAAATGAATTTAAGTTTGATGTTCTGTCTCTAAACTTTTGGGTAATGGACATATACAAATTTTAGCATACATTATGATACTGTATGAAGTCTAGAACAAAGTAAATTAGAAGCTATTTATTGATTTTTAGAAAGTGTACTTTATCCAACAGTTTTATCCCTCATTCTCATTTCCTTATGTAAAAGAATTTAACCAAAGAAAGACAGCATTCTAATTCAATTTCTCCTCCAAAGTATATAATTTTATTTCATCGTAATGGCTGCTTTTATTTCCAGGGTCAGATTTTATTTAAATTTCAGTCCATTAGGAACAAAAACTTGCCATTTTCTGATAAACAAAATCAGCAGGGGAGCCTCTTCAAACGAGAAATGTATTTCCAAGGACCTTTGTTTTATTTGATCTAAATGACAGGTATACACCACTTTTCCTGTGTTTACTTTTAAAGATTTTGAAAAAATGGGGGTGACATTTTTAACAACAAAACTAGCAATCACCCTAGTAGTCCTTTGACAGGCAGATGGAAGAAATGATAAAAAGATGTAATCCATTGCTTTAGACCACCAAAGAGGCCTAATATGAGTCATTAGCAGAAAACCGTTAATTTTCTTTTTTCTTTATTTTGACTGTTGTTTGTAGAAGTGCTAAAACTCTTAGGAATTGAAACATTTAACTGTTTCTTGCTATTATAAAATAGAGAAGCCTTAGCATTAATAGAAAAGAATTAAGAAATACATCATATAGTTTGAGAAATCTGAGAACTACATGTAATAATTTAGAGATGTTGATTGAGTTTGATAATAGCTAATAAAAAATTAACATTGGTAAGCATTTTAAAAGTATAAATGGTGATGCAAGTAGTATTCCTTTTTTAGACATCCTCACCTCAGGAGTTGAGTGACAGAAAGCAAACCATATTGATAATGCATAACAACAATAAACAAAAAGGCATGTCTTTTGATAGTATGTTCCAGGCTATTTTATTTCATATAGTAGCCAAATAGAAACTTGTAGATATCCCAGGTTAATAATGATAAAAGCAAATTTTCACCAATACTTGTCTTATAAAACTCCTCTTCTAAAACTGCAGGTACAAAATTCATATGGGGTTCCATAATTAAACGTAGAGGTATTTAAAGTTCGTATTACAAATTAAAAGATTAATTAAATCAGTAAAGTGGCAGGCTACAAAATTAATATGCAAAATCCATGTATTTTCTATATGCAAATAGTGTAATAAAAAGTTTGTTTTTTTAAATATCACTCAAAATTGTGTTTCAGAAAATTAAATACTTAAGAATCAACCTACCTAACTAAAGAATTGAGACTCATACAAAGAAAACTACAAAGCACTACTTAAGGAAATAAAAGAGGATACAAGGACATAGAAACCCACTCCCTGATCATAGATTGGAAAGATTAATGTCAAAAAGACAATTCTCCCCAAAGCATTATACAGATTCAAAGCAATTTCCAGGATACCCATAACACTTTTCAAAGAAATAGATAAAATACCCTGGAAATGTATATAAAACCTAAAATTTATATATCCCACCTCTGAATAGCATAATTAAAACTAAAGAAAAAGATGTAGAACATCACTTAACCTGTACTATAAAGTAGTAGTAATTTAAACAACATGATATTAAAATAAGACCTTCATAAATATGAAATAGAATATGAAACCTATTAATAAGCTGTTAGGTACATAGTCAGTTAATCTTCAATAAAGTAGTATAAAATATAAATGGAAGCTAGTAATGATTTTTTAGCAGGCAGTTCTGGGAAAACTGATCTTTACATGCAAAATAATAAACCCATGTCTTTCTAACATCATGCACAAAAGCAAAATTCAAAAGAATTAAATGTAAATGTCAAACATGAATGCATAAATTACAATGGAATATACAGGTAAAACTCTCCAGGACACTGAAGCTAGATCTGTCTTTAAGTATGAAATACTACTAAACAAACCTGTAGAAGCTAAAGTATATAAATGTGATTACATTAAACTAAGAAACATCTATACCACAAAGGAAATGATCAGAAATTTAAAATTAAGAAAAATTATTTGGGGCCGGGCGGTGGCGCTAAAGGTAAGGTGCCTGCCTTGCCAGTGCTAGCCTTGGACAGACCGCGGTTCGATCCCCCGGTGTCCCATATGGTCCCCCAAGCCAGGAGCAACTTCTGAGCGCATAGCCAGGAGTAACCCCTGAGTGTTACCGGGTGTGGCCCAAAAACCAAAAAAAAAAAAAAAAAAAAAAGAAAAATTATTTGCCTATCATTCATTCAAAACGCATGTATATAATTTACATATATATTTTGACACAACATAATGGCACACTAGTCCTTTCTGTCAATAGTTTCTTTAAATGTCAGCGGACTAAGACATGGACTCCTACTACAGTGCTCACTATAAGAAGTATTAATGTCTTAATTTTACTATGTCTATAATAACTCCTTGATATTTCCACTTACAGTGGTAGTTGGAAATATAGGTTGATGGTCTAAGTTCCACATTGCAATGCTATACTCTATTAAACTCAGAAGATAGTGCTCATTAAAATCATGTCACAACAACAATTTTAATCTATTTATTTTCTATTCGATTATGCCTGTTAATTTAATCTAATGTAATGGAATATGCAACTTTATACCATAAACTCCTGCTACAGAGCTCATTCATTTAATATGTTATTGTAATCTCTTTTCAAATGAAGATAGTATATCATTATACTATAATGATCATGATTTTGGTTTGCTTTTAGAAAAGGAACCTGGATTCCCAAGACACTCTAGATTTTTCAAGGTGTATACTCCTCTTACAGTGATTAAAGTTTACCTCACCAATGATGATTGGGCTTTAACATTAAAAACCTTTCCATCTGACTTGCTGGCTTCATATTTTTTAAAACATTCTGACGCATTCCACCTTGGGGTTAGACAATTTAGTATGCCCGGAGCCTGTAGTTGGTCTTATGCCAGGATGCTTCATGGGTGAGGTCCCTCTGTTTTTAGACCAAAGGATTTTCCTTTCTATTTCCCCCATATTTTCTATGCCTATGCAAGCAAACAAACAAAAACCTGGCACACATATATCTTTTTATTTAAAATTTTAAATATCTTAACTTTTAAATTGGGGCTCCTGCCTTTTTCATAAAAACTCGAGGCACAATTTATTTTTATTTTACCACATATTCATACATTTTTCTACAAAACTAAAAAGAAAGGATCAATGAAAGGTTGTGGGCAGGGAACCATGTAGTCTCAGATACAGTGGTGGGGAAATAAAGACAGAACTAAATATCTAAGCCAAAGTAAACCATAACAGAATCAAGGGACCTAAATTTAAACAGTCTAAACTTAAAGAGACCTGTTATACTGGAAGGGCATGGGGCAAAGGCTGGTGGTATAGGAAGTACTCTGGGGCTATTAGTGGGGCTTTTACTAGAGGTGGGAAGGGCCTGACTCATTGATATATCTCAAATTTCACTATGAAGGATTCTGTTGACCATAATTGTTTTAATAAAATAAAATTTAAAACACTTTAATTTTCTTTTAGACTGTAAAATCATGTCAATTTAGTATCAATGTTTGACTTAGACATATTATTTCGACTACTTATAGAGTGATTAATCTTTTTACAAGTATGTGTATCTGATTTAAGACAATGCTTTAAATGTCAATACATAAAGTTACTGTGTAAATCAACCTATTATTTATTTATGTGCGTCAAGGAACTAAAAATTGGAAATTCAATAAAGAAATGCCTATAAATATTATTTTTGTATTTCTATAAAGATAAGATTATTTCAATGTATTGTTAAAAATATAGAGTATACGATGACTGGAGGAATATTACAGCGAGTATCATGTTTTCCTTACACATGGCCAATCTAGTTTTTATCCCCACCATGGCCTATGGTCCCCAGACCCTGCCTGGAATGATTTCTAAGCACAGAGCCAGTAGTAACTCCTGAGCACCACCAGTTATGGCATCAAAACAACAAAACCCAAAAAAGTAAGTGAGTAATTATCTCCATAATTGGAATCACATTTTTATTTTTCTTTTCATTTATCCTACAGAGAATGGAGCTTGATATATTTTTTCTATCAAAATAAAGACAAAATTTGAAAGTTTTTATACAACTTGAAGCTTCCTTTTTCAGAGATCTCTTGTATAAGGATTATTGAAAATGCTATACTAAATAACTAATATTTTATTTCTATCACCTTTTTCACCACACAGACAACAAGTTGTACCTGGTACAACTTATTCATAATAATTATAACATTATATTTCTAGTAGAAGGTCTTCATGGGATCAGAAAGTTTTTTTTTTACTTTCATACTGTTGATATTATTTGTAATCATTTTAATGTTGATAGCAAACCCAGACATTAAAGCCTTCAAATGATTTTGACTATAAAAAGCAACTGATTGAAAAACTAAACTTTCTAATATAAATTAATAACAGATATGATATGGAAATGAACAAAGTAAAGTCCTTAAGTGAAAAAATTAAAAAAATAGTAACGTTCTTAAAATATGAGCTACAAACCATTGAATTAGTCTATTAAGTATTTAAGGAAATATATGAGTGATTTTTCACAAGAAAATCTAGGTACTTGTGTGATAATGCATACATTTTGGTATTTAATGGCAGGATATATATTATTACTTGACAGGCTAACCTATAGTGGATTAACCCTACTGATAGTATTCTTTACACGTAATAACTTTATTGTCATGTGAGCTATAAGAACCAGAGAGCATTTTTTCTCCCCCCATCCGAGAGTACCTGATACTCTCTAGCGAATACGGGGGTTATCAAATAGTGGAGCACTAGTAGAATCTAATGAAAAGTGATTCCAGACATTGTTAAATATCCTATCATATAATAGGCCTCTATAGCAAAGTATTATTCAACCCGAAGCTGCTGAGAAATAATTTTTTAGATAAAGTGTTAATGTAAATGTTTACTTTTATAATCCTTTCACCAAATAAGTGTCTCAGGTAAAGTACATCAATGAAATAAGATATGTACATACACATATATATATCATCACTTCAATCAAGTATCCTTAACTGCCTGCTTCATCTAAAAAAAGTAAAATATAAGTGAGTATAGTCTATGCTTAGGAAATAAAAATGAACCCTTACTTATTCCATAAAATCATAAAAATATTTTATTCTTTAAGCAGTTAAGTTTCAAACTTTAGCTAACTGGAACATTTCTCTGCTCAGTCTTTGATAGTATACGTAATTCAAGGATACTACTTTACCCTCTAAAACAGGAAATATCTCCCATTCCTGCTAGTACTTAGTGTCCTGTCATTCACACTTTAAGGTTCTTAATGCAATATGATAGATTTATTTTTAAATGCTTTGAGTTTACTTTTAAATTTAATGATTTGTTTCATTATTTACAGGCTAATTTAGTGAACCTTCATAAGATTAATTGTGTGGTCCTTTAGGACACATGACAAATCATTAAAAAGTGATAAAACCAGGCAACTGAAAAACAAATGACTTGTGACATATGAATAGAATCATCAGGATCATTTGTTAAAGCATGTTTTGGTGATATTTTTTTGCAAGATCTGAAGCAATACAAATTCAAAACTTAACATGGGGTTATTTAATATTTTAATGTAAAATATCTAAATAATTAAACATATCAGAATAGTTAGTTTAGATTAATAAGCAGAAGAAAAGTATGAAAATATACAAGTTAAACATACGGACTTAAGCACATTTTCTATAGGAAAAGTGAGAAAACTACATTTGAGGAATTTATTTTTATTCAAATATATAGATAACCTAATATGTGTTGTGTGTTTTTTTATCAAACTGTTTAAAACAGCTAGATAAAGCTTAGATGAATAAAAATAGAAATAATACATCAGGCAGGGTGCTAGGTTGACATGAGACCAACCTTGATGCAAAACTTGGCACCATGTTTGGTCCTTCAAGTACTGTTTAGGAGTGATCCCTGAGTGCAGAGCTAGGAGTAATCACTTAGTACAGTCATATTTGGCTATTATTAGTCAAAAATCTAATAATAATTTGATTTTAAAATAAAACTAAGGGGTTTAGAGTATTTTAGAATCTATAAGAAGTGCTCCATAGCAAAGGGATATCTGCTGCTCATATGGCATCATGTCTTCAATTTAAATCTAGTTAAATTTCAGAGAGTAGATTTTTGGCATGTATTGCATAATTGCATGATTGGCTTTACTGAAACTTTACTGAGTTTTATGTTTAAACATGTTTGGTATAATACAATTAACAAACAATGTCTAAACTTTTTTTAAGCAGTAGGCAGATGTGCAGTAGGTGAGCAACTACATTCCTGTATGCCTGAGACTGAGAGGCCTGGCAGAATTCCAGTCTGCCAGATGAAAAGCAAGAATAAAAAGCAAACACAGTGCAAAAGAAATTGGTGACTACAATTTAAGGTGGTTTATTATTATAATTATAATTATTATTATTACTTACTAATAGTTACAGAACTAAGATCACATCAAGGCGGGAAATGGGGTGCTAGTTGGGGAGGGGACTTACGGAAGGTGTGGGGTTGGATCATTTTATGCAGAAACTGTACCATTAATGGCATTGAAAATTGGTGCCTAAAATTCTTTTAAATATTTGTTATGGAAGATACCTAGCATTCTGGTAAATAAAAATATTCTATAAATAAGATATGAAGTTAACTAACTATAACAACTTCAGATTAAAATTAGACAAATGTTCTAGGAGACTGCATTATTTATCTCCAGATATAAAATACCAAAAGGCGATAAATAAGCAGTAAATTGATTTTATAGTAGATAGATAAGGATAGGCTATATATGTATATTATCGGTATATTTTTCAATATGGATATAATAAAAGTGTATTTATTTTAGAAATTGGTTCTTGCCATGTGAAGAGTATATTAATTTTAGAAATTAGTTCCTGCATTTTAAAAAGAACATTTATTATAGAAATTGGTTCTTGCCATATGAAAGTCCAAATATCTCTGGTTACACATACAGAACTGGAAAAATCTAGTGTTGTGATTTAGTCTAATAGATGGAATTGAGAGCTAGGGAACAGAGAGCACATCTTTGACTACATCAAATATCTGAAAACCAAAGACACTAAAGTCAGAGAAACAGTAGGAGAGAAGATGCCGACCTTAGGTCAAGCCGAGAGTGCTAATTTGCTCATCCTCCATCTTATTCAGGTCTTCATTGAAATTATAGTGACGTAGTATTTTTTGCTAGATTTATAGATTTACATATTATTTAGGATAAGATTGAATTTGACTTACAACATTAAATAATAATTTAATTAAAAAACTTGCCCATTTGCTTCTCTGATTAGTGATTAAAACATAAAATGCTAAGCTAAGGAGCCAGATTTTATTTGAAATTGATAATGAATATAGTAAAAATAATATATATTGTATATTAATAATGTATATATTAATTATATATTATATATATTGGTTTTTGAGTCACATCCAGCAGCACTCAGGGGTTACTCCTGGCTCTATGCCCAGAAATCGCCCCTGGCAGGCACGGAGGACCATATGGGATGCCGGGATTTGAACCACCGACCTCCTGCATGACCTCCATGCTATCTCGCCAGCCCCTATAGTAGAATACTTTATAGTTATGTTTTGATTATTTTTATTCATCCTTCAAGATGAAGAGAAGGAAGAACAAAGACCGAGGAGTAGAAGAAATTATACCAAAGATCAGTTTGTGTTTCAGTGCAAATGTAATCTTTTCTGGTCTTATATGTAAAAATTATCTGTTTATGAAATTCTAATTTAGAATATATCTTATTGAGAATAAAATTATTCTGAGATGTTTGAATGATTATGTATTTCTCTCCATACTGTCAATTATAATTAGCAGGTTATAATTGAAATATTTTACTTCAGTAGAGTATCTCTTCATTCCTAACAATGAAATTAGACTTTGAGATCAGAATCAATTCAAAGAATATGTGTTGAATGGATTAATAAATAATAAATGAACAAGTAAATAAGATATATGTTATATATCTAGAAGCATCTTCCTTTAGTCACTTATTCATTAAATATTTATTAAGTACTTACTTCTACCTGCCATAGTAATATGGAGTGCATTTCACTCATAAAGATAGTATTCTATATGTTGAGAAAATAATCTCTGCCTTACAATTATATAAAATATATATTTTAAACCTGCTGTGTACCTTCTCTAGATTCTGAAGATAAAGCTGTGAAAACACAATTATTTTTTCCTATAAAGATTTTACATTTTATTTAATCTTATCTGAGATCTATTGTTAAGGGGAACTAGAAAGACTCATAATGGTATTGACATTGAGAGGCAGTAGAATATATGAGGCAAGTGCAAAGAAAAGAGAATTATGGGGATAGGGTGTGTGTTGTCCTATTAGGATGTTATTCTCTAAATTATTGATTTGAATTGAATTATATGTGACAATATGGGTCCAACTCTGTTATACCTTCTACTATGTTCTTGCCAACAAGTTTTTGTTAATTAGTCTCAATAATTTAATTTCTGTCTCTGAACTGAACAAAATATCTCAGAAAGAATGAAGAAATATCCTGTAGGACATATTCTTCATATACTTGTATATTTTGCATTTGAATAAGGTATTTTGATGAACCACAAAAACTAGGTATAATCCTTTCAGTTTGTGATACTTCTGCCAAAGCAAGATATCTAGCCTTATCTAAATTCAGAAGAATTATAGAGGATAATACCTTAATACATCCAGAGAAAATAAGAACAACTGTATAATATTTTGCATAATTTATCCAATTAATTCACAAGAAGAAGTCTGTCTCCTGGTGCTTTCATTCCATACAAGATAAATATTGAAATCTAGACATGGATATATGTCTTTCTAGATGTATACAGATATAAACATAAGTGTGCATATAAATCATATGTTTATGCATATAATTATAAGCACATAGCCTGTAATGGACTACAGAGCATATAGTTCAAAACTCCTAATTGTTAATATACTAAAATGTAAAAATATATATACCTTGCTCAACTTATATAGCCTTCTATTTAAATTTTGAAAGATTTAGATAAATTGATTTAAAGATTTTCCCATTATTCTGATTTTAAATGGTAAAGTGTTTTTTTTTACTCTTTATAAGAAGAATTCGACCCAATTTAAAGTACTTAGCATCTGTTACATACTTTCTAAAAGATGTTTGTTATAACAGACTTCATTGACATCATAAACCTTAACATAACTGTAACTGCCTAAGATAAAATAATGTTAAGATAGCAAGCTAGGATAGTGAGTAAGACATTTGCCTAACATGGAGCCAACCCAGTTAGGCTCCATGACACACCATGTGGTTTCCCAAGTTAGGCAAAAACTAATTTCTACATGCAAAACTAGGACTATTAACTGAGCCCTGCCTGGTGTGTTCCACAAACAAACACAAAAAGTAATTCGTAAGTGTTAAAAGCACTGGGGTAAATTATTTATGAAAAATAAAGTAACAATAAATAATATTCTGAATTGTGAACATAAATTAAAACAATATTATATTTGGCAACACATAAATCATACTGTTTGTATTTACAAATTTTTAATAATATGCATGAATGTGTATATAGTTTGAGCAAAATATGTATATATGTATATTTATAGTTTGAGACAAATTACTGAATCTTTCACTCCATCACAATATACTTTCTTTTAAAGCTGTCTTTATATTCAAATACTTTCAATACTTTTAGGTGTTTCGAGGTTCCATCCTAGTTGTTTTATAATGGTAACTTTAAAAAATGTTTTGTATTTTACTGAATCATTAAAATATATACATATAATTAGAGAGTTATACAAAGGAGATGAATAATAGAATATTTTAAATAAGCATACAGGTATAAAATTTATTGTAAAGGGAAAATTATATTAAAAGATTAGGGCCTGAGCAATAGTAGAACAGGTGCTGCCTATAGCTGACCAGCATTCTACTCCTCCCCATATGGCTCTCTGAACACATCCAGAAGTGATTTCTTTTCCTTTTTATTTCTCTTTTTTGAAGGGATGGGTCACAGGTGGTAATCAAGGGTCACTCCTAATAGACTTGGGGACCACATGAGGTAAAAAAGATGGGATCCTTGTCTGCAGAATGCAAGGCAAACACCTTACTACTGTTCAATATTTCTGTTTCCAGAACTAACATAGATTTCTGAATGCAAAATCAATAGTATTCCCTGAGCAGATCCAGGTATAGACCAAAACAAACAAAAGTAAACAAACAAAAATTTCTGCTTTAACTCCATTGATTAAACATTTACTTCAACATCTGCCTCAGTCATATAAAATTATTACTATTTCTTAGCATTCCTCTAAATATTAGGATAATGTCAAAGACATTTTACCACCCTTGTTCTATGTATATAAACATTAAAGAACTTTTTACCTAAAACAATGTATGTTTCCAGTACATAAAGTTTAACTTGCTTCAGAAAATAAATTAATTTTCAATAATGTTGTTACCAATCTAATCCTTCATTATGGGAAATTGGAAGAAATCTATTGCTTGAAAATTAATCATTAGATGGAAAATAATTTATGACAGAAATTTTAATATTACTTATTAAGGTATAATATGGAAGACTGAGTAACTAAATTAAAAATCAAGGAAGATAAAATCTTGGAGACTGTACTAACCATAATTTTCATTAGAAGAAAATAGAGGAGTTGTAACATTCGTTACATTTATTTATTACACATCAGCAACCATCTTTAGATTTTAAACAAAATAATTTGAAGTAAAATTCTTACATAATTTAAAGTAGAAACCTCTCCAGTGGTGCAGAGTACCACACAACTCATTCCTTTGAATAAATTCTGCAAGATTCTCACTTTTGGATTTTCTTTTCTTTTAAAATAAAATGATTGTTGTACAGGCAAGAATTTTTAAATATTTGTAATTTTATTTTTATCTGGTAGAAGACTGGGGATTAAGTCTTGGTGAAAGTGGTATGTGTGTAGCTTAAAACCTTGAATAATTTAAAATTTTTCTACAAAAGATGATAATTTTTTTTTTTTTTTGGTTTTTGGGTCACACCCGGCAGCGCTCAGGGTTACTCCTTGCTCTATGCTCAGAAATCGCTCTTGACGGCTCAGGGAACTATATGGGACGCTGGATTCAAACCACGATTCTGCATGCAAGGCAAATGCCTTACCTCTATGCTATCTCTCTGGCCCCAGAAGATAATTCTTTTTTTCCCCCTTATTTTTGGTTTTTGGGCCACACCCGGTAAGTATCTCTCAATATCAATGCCTTCCTCTTTTCAAATTTCACTCTTTGCTTACCTTCTCTTGTTCCCTCCACCCTCTTTCCTTCACAAGTTGTTTCTTAAATAAAGAGACAAAATAATTGAAATTACTTTACTTCCAACTCTACCCTGTCATTTCCAAATATAAAATGACCAATATATCTACTTTAAATTAATATTTTATTACTTTCTAAATATTAAATCTGTTATTTAATATATGATTACTCACTTACATGATAAATATGTTCATAGAAGAAATATATTTCTATATTGTAGAACTAACAAAATTAAATTTAATGTTATATGACTTCTAGAGTCAATATAGTAATGTCATACTAAAAATATTACTACAAAAATTAAGTTGGAAACTTTTATAAACAGACATACTAGCATACAAAAAATTTTAATAAAAAATAAAATTAGAGAGGTCAGAGTGGTGGCACAAGCTTTAAGGCATCTACCTTGCTCATGCTAGCCTAGGAAGGACTGCAGTTCGATTTCCTGGCACCCCTATAGTCCCCCAAGCCAGGAGTGATTTCTGATTGCATAGCTAGGAGTAACCCCTGAGCATCACTGGGTATGGCCCCAAAATAAAAAATAAATAAAATTAGAGCATTTATTTAAAGAAAAACTGTTAATAAATTCAGCATCATGCCAAAATGCTAATAACTGTGTTTTTTATTAATAAACACTATTTCTTCATTTGCAATAGGCAGTGAACATTATGTGATAATGTCGAGCAATGTACTAAAATGCATTATAAATGCAAAAAAGTTAAGGGGCAATTATTTCGATATGCAGAAAAATATAATTCTTTATAAGAAGACTATCATGTAACTGTGATTTGAAAGAATTATTTATTCCGAATTTGTACACAGTGTGAATAACTATATAAAATGGATGGAATTTTATAAACTTTTACTAACCAGTCTTATGAACACCTGCTCCACAACTGACTAAATTTTTAAATTAGCTGCTGGTAACTTTGTTAAGACTTTGAAAAGCATTTTATATTTAAAAGAAATTCTCCTCTGTCTGCATATATCTTCTGTGATTATTTTGTGTCTTTTTTGAAAAGTATATTTGTGTTTTGATTTCTAGTTTTAAAAATACTTATCAACCTTACTAGGACTTACTATTCCTTATAGATACTTAAAATATATCATTCCTGGTAAAAATGATTTGAATCACAGCAGCTTCTGATTCTGAGACTTCATTTGATCTGTGACTTAATTGTTATCTAACCTCATTATTTTGCCTGATATCAGTCTTAAAATTTCAATAATTTGGGGGCCTGAGTGATAGCACAGTGGTAAGGCATTTGCTTTGCATGTAGACGACACTGGATGGACACGGTTTGTCCTAGGTTAGTACATGCAAGGGAAACACCCTACTGCTTATGCCACTACTCCAGCCCAAAACTTCAATAATCTTAATATAACTCAGAGTGAAATATCTAAATTAATTGTCAATTGTGTTTTATTAATCATTTTCCATTTCTAGATATTGTTTACTTATAGATAATTTATTACTTTAAGAAAAAATTTCCAAGTTGTACAATTATCTTCAGAGCCATAGTGCAGCTATAGGGTGTTTGCCTTGCATGTGGCTGATCCAGGATGACCTTGGTTCGATCCCTGGCATCTCATATGGTTTCCCCCAAGCCAGGAGTGATTTCTGAGCACAGAGTCAGGAGTAAGCTCTTAAAGTCAATGGGTGCGGCAAAGAAGACAGAAGGAAGGAAGGAAGGAAGGAAGGAAGGAAGGAAGGAAGGAAGGAAGGAAGGAAGGAAGGAAGGAAGGAAGGAAGGAAGGAAGGAAGGAAGGAAGGAAGTGAAGAAGGAAGGAAGGAAGGAAGGGAAGGAAGGAAGGAAGAAAGAAAGAAGATAGAAAGAAAGAAAGAAAGAAATAAAGAAAGAAAGAAAGAAGAAAGAAAAGAAAGAAAGAAAGAAAGAAAGAAAGAAAGAGAGAAAGAAAGAAAGAAAGAAAGAAAGAAAGAAAGAAAGAAAGAAAGAAAGAAAGAGAGAGAGAGAAAGAAAGAGAGAAAGAGAGAGAGAGAAAGAAAGAGAGAAAGAAAGAAAGAAAAGAAAGAGAGAAAGAAAGAAAGAAAGAAAGAAAGAAAGAAAGAAAGAAAGAGAAGAAAGAAAGAGAAGAAAGAAAGAAAGACAAGAAAGAAAGAAAGACAAGAAAGAAAGAAAGAAAGAAGAAAAAGAGAGAAAGAAAGATGAAGGATAAGAAAAGAAAATTATCTTTAATAATTCCTGTGAAGATGCAAAACAATGAAGTCTTACATAGTGCCTGTATTGTAATTTCCTTTAAAAAAAAAAGGAAAAATACTGCAAGTGTCTCAAAGTCTTTATTTAAATAGATATTGTTACTAAATAATTATATCATATTAATGCTAATAGTGTCACTAAGAAAATACTTTGGTATAAACATGTTGCTACAGTGGTTAGCATATCTATTGCATCTTTGACAAATATAAGCATACAAACAAATATTTTGTCTTAATAAGAACTAGATTAAGACAGCAACTAAGACAATTTTATCATAACTTCATAAAAAAATAAAGACAACTTGCAGTATAAAGTAGGACTACATTTAAGCCATACCTGAAGGAGACATTACTAAGGCAGATTTCATTGTCATCTATTAATCATTTAGAATAAAAGCAAAAGCATTATAAAATATGTATTAAAGACCATTAGGTAATGTTGCCATTGCCATTTCTCATGAATATACAATTTAGTCTTAGAAAGATTTACACACCCAATTACCTTTATTTTTTCCCCAATGTGTTTCTAATAAAATCTCATATTTGTTCTGATGAAATATGTGGAAGAGAAATGTCCGGAAGTTTCTAAAGCTAAAGAAAATAAGAGACAAATAGCAACTAAAAATAAGTATTACATGGAAAGCATTTTTTAGCTAAACCCTGTTTCAAATATTTTTGTCAATTGTTTTCTTAGTATCTAAAAAATATGTTGTTTAAATTATTTTCAACATTGTTGATTGGTATATTGTTGAAGTAAATCAGGTTTACTACAGCAGATATGTCATCTGTGCTTGACGTTCACACTTTTTACCTCATTGGCTACTTGTCTAATTGACTTCTTATAAAGAAAACAACTAATACGGGTTTTATCATTATCAAGACAAAGGATCAAATATCAATTCTAACAGTTTCCTGTTTAATGATAGTGTCCGTGCTGGTGATTTCATCTGAGTTTTCTTATAAATCAAACAAGAGTATTAAGTTTACTTATAGGAATGATAGATATTTGGGCTAAATGAAAAAAATTATGTATCTACTGAATAAATTAAATTATTTACATTCTTAATATCCTTGTGATATTTTTTAAATATTTTTCCCACTGACACTTAATGTTATTCTTCCTTAGAATTTATATTTAAACTTGCCCTTTATTTATTCCATATTTTCATTGGTAAGATCTCATGTTTTTTTTCATAATTTTCATGAGCATAAAGGTCAAAAACACCATGTACACATTTTTTCCAACACTATTTCCCTTCTGATTTTGTCTGTCATATTCTGTCCCTGAATTTATTTTTGTGGTTTAAGATATGATCATTTTGAACAGACAAAATAATTTTTATTCCCCAAATTTGTTCTTTTATATATAGTTGTTATCTTAGTTATTGCAAGCTTTGTTTATTCAAGTTAGAAAAATATTTTAAAAAAATCTCTTCTCAACCTTTTATTACTAGTTTTATAAATTCCATCTTTATTATTCATCATACAAGACAGAATTATAATTGACAAATTATTGGATTTCCTCATGTACCTTCATAACTTTGGGGGTTTTACAGCTCTCTGGGGTTACTCCTGGCTGTGCACTCAGAAATCACTCCTGGCTTCAGGGGACCATGTGGGTTTCGCGGCTCAAACCTTGTCGGTCTTGGGTCAGCAGTGTTCAAGGCAAATGTCCTACCACAGTGCTACCTCTCCGGTTCCATTCATAACATTTATTACAGTATCATTATTCCTTTTGGGGGGGGGGGCTCACCCATTCTTGCTCATTACTTACCTATGGCTCCAAACTCAGATATCACTACTGGAATAATTAAGGAAACAAAATGTTGTCCAGGGTGTCAAATATGTCATATCAAGACAAGTGTCTTACTAACTCTTCAGACACAGAACTTTTATTTTTTTTCATAATGGCTGTTCATCATGTAAGCAAATACAGTTAAAATAAAAAAATTCTAATTAGTTAATATTTTATTTTATCTTGAAACTACACTTTATACTAATATAATCACTCACTCTCCTTTCTTAATTTTGTTTTATTTGTAATTGATCCTTTTCTTTATATATATATATATATAATTTTTATTTTGACCATAATGACTTACATATCTTTCACAGTATTATTTTAGGTACATATTAACATTGAATCAGGGCAATTCCCATCACCAAATTTGCCCTCCCTCCACCCCTGTTCCCATCCTCTCTCCCCTATCCCCCACTCTTATTCCCCGGGCTGCTAGAATAAGTGGTCCCCTCTGTGTCTAGCTTACTACTTAGTGATCATGTATCTGGTTGGTCCTGGTACCCTCCCTTATTTCCCCCTATGTTTGAGAGGCGGAACTAGATAGTTCAAGTGTTGTGGTTTTGTTTGAAGAAAGAAAAAGCAATAAAGTGGAGTAAATCAAATAAGTCAAAAATGGGTGTAGTCCTTCAGTTTTAGAGAGGATGGGAAAGAAGAAATTGAAATACCACAACAGTACAAAAGCAGAACAAGATAATACATGTTCCATGGGAGCCTCTGTCTAAGTTTTATAAATATAAATAAAACTAAAAGAAGAAAATAAAATGAAAGAAAATGAAATAAAAGGGGGATTGATGTGACAAGTTTTTCTGTTTTGGTTTAGTTTTTGGTTTGTTTGTATTGTTTGTTTTGTTTTGTTTTGCATTTGGGAAATTAAAAAGGAAAATCCCTTGACCTAAGAGATACAGGGTGTTTCTACTCTTGAATTATACTGTCATGAGACCAACTCCAGGCTCCAGAAATGTTAGTTGTCTAATACCCAATGTCTTTTTTTATGAAACCAGGAAACTTTCTGCTCAATCGAAGTTGTCAAAGCCAGTTCTCTGTAATTAGAGATCTTGGTTTTTGCAAAGATCCTAGGATGAAGTCTAGGATAGAATCTCTTTTATGGTCCCAGGAAAAGTTCTGCTCAGATACCTTAGTCAATCTTCGATTTCATCTCACTCTTTGGTGATGAACTAGGGCTCCCTACCCTTAGATCAAGATTGTTGCTGTTTCCTCTTTGTCAGGGTGTCATATGAAACTATCCTGGCTCAAGTTGGTGCCTGAGCAGTATTAGGGCCTCCCTAGGGGGTGGAGGGGATTTTAGTTCCTGGTGCTGGTGCAGGCAACTGTGCCAGTTCTAAGGTTGGGATCCAGGGATCTGGGTTGAAAGGTCAATGTCCGATAACATAAGGTCTCATTTGAGTTCCCATGACAAATGTTCAGGTGCTCCTGTATTATAAAATTGGTGATTTCTTATCACTATTAGATAAGAACTTGTTTCCCTATATAAGATTTCCCTCTTTTTAATGTTCTTATGTAAAAAGGAATGATGCCAAAACATATTATTGGTACACTTAGGGTTAGAAATAACAAACTATACAATCTCTGTGCCCTGGTTTTGACCTAAGATCTTATCCCAAGCAAGACTTTTCTACTAGATTTCTTCCTAAATAGAACCAAAACAAGCAAATAAAAGGGGGGTGATGGGAAGAGGCTATCTCTACATGAAAACAAACACACTAAGAGTTATAACTGTTAAAGAAATGAACATACAAAGAAAATATAAATATCCTTATTAAATATTTTGAGATAATCTGAGGGTGGGAGATAAAATTCAGGGCACATTTTTATGCTGCACCATGATCTTGTGGAATCTGAGAACTAGTTTGCAGCAATAAGAGATAAAGTAGTATCCTCATGCTGGGGGTCACTCTGGAGCTGAATCCTGTAGCAAGCAATAGTCCACATTGAGGGGAAGTGAAAGTAAAAGGGCCACACAGAATGAATTATCAGGAGCAGGGTTTGCAGCTGCTTGCTTGGGTGAGAAATGGGAGCCGAGAAGGTGTCCTTTTGTTTTGGAAGCCGGGAGGCAGCTTACTAGTTCAGGGGGATAGTCTGGGTTCCTGAGGAGTTAAAAACTGAGGGTAAAGAGGGTTAAATAGGGAAAAATAACAGATCAAGATTGAGGGGTTGAGAGGACAAAAAGAGTTGTATAAGGTGGTGAATGAGGGGTGAAGGAGAGATAATATAACAGGGACTATATACAATATAGGAATATAGGATTTTTTACAATACAGATTAGGCAAACATAGAAGAGTCCACTCTATATACACTCACATCCTCTTATAGCTAAACATTAGAGATCTATTCATAGATTGTTGGAGGCCTGACCTTTATGGTATGAGTAAGAGCACTAAAATAAATATAAATAAATAAAATTAATAAAATTTAATAATTAATTCATTAATAAATTGATTCCGAGTGATAGCATAGTGGTAGGGCATTTGCCTTGCACATAGCTGACCCAGGACTGATCTGGATTTGATTCCTTGCTTCCAGTATGGTCCCTTGAGCCAGGAGCTATTTCTGGGACATAGCCAGGAGTAACTCCCGAGCATCACCAGGTATGGTTCCCCCAAACAAAACAAAACAAAATAATGGGGTCAGTATATAGGTAGGGAAAGGTTTTTTAATTTCTAGGTACTTCATCAATGGTAGGGGTAAATTTAGCTAAATTAAAATTTGGGGGTTAGATTATGCTGGAGCATTTTAGGATAATCATAATTTTCACATCAAGAGTACAAAGGCCAGGCCCGGAGAGATAGCACAGCGGCGTTTACCTTGCAAGCAGTCAATCCAGGACCAAAGGTGGTTGGTTCGAATCCCAGTGTCCCATATGGTCCCCCGTGCCTGCCAGGAGCTATTTCTGAGCAGACAGCCAGGAGTAACCCCTGAGCATTGCCGGGTGTGGCCCAAAAACCAAAAAAAAAAAAAAGTTAAAAAAAAAAGAGTACAAAGGCCTATAATAATGTTCTAATGGTTTTATCCACAGAATCAAGTGCAAAATATGATTGGAAGCCAGAGACTCCCACTGTAGTGCTTACTATCAATTTGTTTTAGTGCCTTAATTTTATTATGTATAAAATAACTCTTCAACTTCTTTGTTCACAGAGGTTCTTGGAGATATAGTTAGACACCCTAATTTTGCAATTCAGTGTTCTATCATATTAGACTTCATACAGTACTCATTATGACTGTGTTTGACAAAATATCCCAATTTATTTATTACCTTTTGACTATGTCTGCTACTATGAGGCTACTGAAATGAGCAACAACATACCATAGACTTTTATTACAGGTCCCACTCTCATAGAGTATGTTTTTGCAAATTACTATTATCTTGTATCCTTTTTTATTTTATTTTATTTTTTTATTATTATTTTTTTTCACTACACCTGGTGATGCTCAGGAATTACTCCTGGCTTTGCACTCAGAAATCACACCTGGCAGGTGCGGGGGGGGGGGGGGAATAGAACCTGGGTCCATCTGGGGTCTGCAATGTGCAAGGCAAAAGCCCTATGCTGTTCTATCACACTGGACCTTTTCTTTTTTTCAATTCAAGCTACATTAATATTATATTATAATGTCCACACTATCAGTTTCCATTTAGGAAAGGAAACTAGATGCACAAGACACGGTAGATGATATTACTTATAGTACTCTTATAGTACTCTAACAGGCTTTTAGATAACTGCATTATTACCTTTTACCATTGTGTAATCTACATATTTTATAGGATTATACAAATGCTATACTTTATTTTCAAGAACTATGTATAGATGTATAAGAAATATGTAAGTAATATGTAGAAATATGTATATTTTTCTACATTAATAATTATTTAGAGATAGAAACTTTGATTTGATTCTTTTTGAGTTAAAAATTATACCATAAAAATGTTGTTTTAAGATAAGAAACGTGAGTAAATCAATAAATGATGTGGCATCTCCTTGGTTGAAGCATAGAGTTCAAATTAAATGTTAATTTTTATTAAAATGAAATAGAAGAGAGAGCTAGTTGCTCTTCAAATGTGTGTACTATTTTATATTCTGGATGTTGAGTACAGCTTAGTGTTATTGTATTTTAAAATGAACAGTATTAACACTATCTCAATATATTTTAAAAGCAGCAATGCAATACATTTTTAATTTGTTGACAAATAATTCATCATTTTTAGAGAATCTGGCATTTTTTAAACTACATTTTTCTAAATATTTACAAAATAGCCACTATTTGTTACTTACAATGAACTAAAGACATCACTTTTAGCTTGATGGGTATTTTTTCCTGTGAATTTTCATACACCAGAAGTGTCAACGAAAGCGTTGTCCTCAAGTATAGGCTGCCTTTGAAATCTTATGTTAGTGAGCAAAATAGAAAATAATAATAAGCATAAGCAGTGACAGGATTCAATGCTTAATCTCCTTTCCTACAACCCATAGTCTTTTATATGTGTTATCTTCTCAAAAGGAATTCCAAAAAGCACTACTCCAAAATGAGAAAAATAAAGTTAATTTTACTTTAAGGCAATTTTATTCTAAGGCAACATCATATTTAGACGATGCTCATTGATTTTCAGAACAACAAATTAGGGTGAGAGGGGTGGGCATTTTAGAAAGATTAACTGATTTTTTTAATAAGTTAAATGTGGAGTGCTACTCTTTTTTATGCAAAGTCTTTCTCTGCATATCTCCAAATTCTATTTACCCTTGGGCCAACTGGCTGTTGAAAGCCTTCTACTAAAATCTACACTTATCTAATTAACCTATGAAAATATAAGTGGCCTACTTTAAGGTATAAATTCATTTAAACATGCCTAATTTTTTACTATGCTTTTGTCTCATATAGGCAGACTCTATGTAGATAAGAATATGGAATGCACTTGGATAGCATTGTGGAGGCAGGTTCACACTCGTCATAGGATGGCCCTGATTCATTTTATGTCTGAAACCCAACTATAGAGGAATTTGTAAATCACAATGATTTTAAACACATAAAATAAAAAAAGGGAAAAGGAAAGAAAAGAAGATAAATGGTTTGTGCATTATGAAATAGGACAATGGAACAAATTGTTTAGGAATAAAATCTATTACAAATTCTCTACAAATATGGGACATCTAAAAAGTCTGTTTAGAAAATCCTTTTTGTTTAAGGTCTTTGATAATATGGATAACACTGCTATAATTATTATTTTTATTTTTCTTAAAAACTAGGATTTTATTGGTTGTTAATTATTTGGTAAATTTAAAGAATAGTAGTCACTCTGATCTAAGCCTATTTTGATCTCTAAGGATAGTGAGGAAGAACAGAAATATACTCTTAAATATTTTATATTTGATATAGGCAATAGATCAAATCAAAATAATATAGTGAACTAGTTAACAAATGGTGCCTTAAAATTATGTAGAATCAAAGTAATCACATGTTTAATTTTAACTCCCATCTTTAACTTAAAACTCTAAGTATGCTTTGGCAACCTCTAAAATTTCCAAATACTGGCCCTTCCAGTATTTGTTAATTTTAACTATGATTCTTCTACCACTGAACTCTAGCAATTTCTCTCTCTAAATGATTTGTGTTCCACTGGCAGCTCTGTACTGAAAAAAGTAATATATCTGATGAAGCCATTAAGCACTGTACTACAGACATTAAGAGGATGATGTAGGCATGATTTCAATCATGCAAAAAAAAAAAAAAAAAAAAAAAAAAAAAACTTAGTTCTCCAAAGGAGAAAGCAGCATAGAGCTTAATCCACACTAGTCTCCATTTTCTTTTCATTAGATTCATATTGTAGGAATCATCTCCAGTTACATTTTGAGCACCCACAGGGATAAGCATTGAACTTGGAACAGGCAGCACAAAGAAATGAATCTTAATTCTAATCAAGGTGAAATGGGTTGGTAGTCTTGAAAACGTGTTTAAAAAGTCGAAATTTTTACTCTGTATTATCTATTAAGGTTTTATTTATAATTACTGGAATGAAAAGTATATATTCAAACTCTGCTAGGATCCTGAGTAAATTTGTTCCTATTTAATTATTTATGCAAAACAATGATAATAAACTATATTTTATTATAGATTTAATTTTAGGTGTAAAATAAACTAAGTAAAATTCAGAAATTAGATATTTTTGATAACTCAAGTTAAAATGTCAAAGAAGTATAAGAGATAGCAGGAGACATCACTAAAGAATTTGTTTTCCAAATACAAAATGAGAATAATTTTATTGCATTAAGTTTATAGATATGAATAAGAAATAATAGAATACTGAAGGAATTTAACATATTATTTTGGAATTATATTGTACCTGCCTTATGTGTATATATATGTCACATGAATACACACATATATCAAACTAAGTTTTATAAAGCATATTGTGATTTATATATGTTAAACTAACTTCTCTGTATATTAAATATATTAAACTAAGCCCTATAAAGCATATTATTCTTTGGTAAATATTACATCCTGCAGAGCAAATCAGAAATGTTTATCTTTAAGGAAGAATACCCAATGATAAAAAAAAAACACCTGTAAATGTTTTAGAAGTATTACTAGCTATTTTATCAAAATTTACACTATCTCATATATTTACATATTTACATATATTGAATAATGAATGTATACAGATTTTAAGAATGAAAATAAAATGAGCTTATTAAATTAAAATCATAACAAAGCATAATTCACATTTATCTTCTTAATGATAATTTAAACACTGAGTATTTACACCACAAATCTTTTTTTCTGAAAAATATTGAATATATTTCAAACTTTTATTGGTGCCTTAGGTTCATAATTAATAATACCAATTATTTAACTAAGTAATATTAACATGAAGACCCCCAGGGTCTATAGTAATATAAGGGGACAATTTTTCTCTAAATAAATTTTCCTCTAAATAAAATCACACTGAACTATTCAATTTTAAATAACTGAAGAACTGCTACTTAGCTTGTTTTCTTATCTTTTTCTTTCCATTACTTAGAAATCTTTTACTTTCTATTGTCATTTCTGTAGCTCAGAGAACATCTCTCTGTGATTATTATTCTAATTTAATGCACTATTGGAGAGAAGAAGAATATCTCATTAGAATGAGTATAAGCTAAGAATATATAGATCTTGAGTGGGGAATCCTATGATCTCTAAAATACAGATAGATGGGGAGAAAGAAAATACAGATAGTAAAATTTCTGTCAACTAGTCATTGTGTGTGCGTGCATGTATAGGCATGCAAGCATGCTTGTGAGAGAGAGAAAGCTGTATTACTAATTTTATTTTTATTAATAAAAAGATAAAATTATAAGTATGCGAATTAAAATATAAATTTACATTTCAAATAGGACTAAATTCTGACAATTAGCAGATCTGTCAAATTTGCTCTCACATTCTCTCTCTTGGAAAGCACATTTACTTTTATGGATAAGTGCTATTTCTTATATAGTTGAAATATTTTTACCTGTGCTGCTCACCACTCCATTTATTATATATTTTGCAGAAAGTTCTTTTCATAGAAGAACTTAAATTCTTGGGAACAAGGAATTATATAATCATAAAAAGGTGAATAAAAATATTGTGAAAATTCAATGCCTTGAATTGTTACTCTGGAATTTTCTATTCCAAATGAGATACGTGGCCCAGTATTTTACCTGGCACCTTATTACAAATGCAAACGTCTAAACCTCATTCCTCATCTACTCTATACAAATTTGCATTTTTATAAGCTCCTCAAGCAGTCTATATGTACATTAATGTTTGAAAAATGACTTCACAGTAGACAATTACTTTTATGATTATGAATATTTCCTAACTGTATGGATGGTTTCATGCCATATCTATGTACAGTAGCATTGGTGCATAAGGAGCATCCACCATAAGAACCTGGTTTTCATCTGGGGAAACTCAATATTTTGACATGGAAATAAATAAACAAATATGTTGATTGTTGCCAGGTGGGAAAGATTAAACACTCAAATAATATCCAAAGTGTAAATTTTATTCTACTAAATTAAAACCCATTATACTGAAGTTAAAAATCTTCATTAAAATTAAAATGTAGACCCTTATAAAATACCAATCCTCTACTAATTCTTCTTTCTTTCTCTTTCTTTCTTTCTTTTTTTCTTTCTTTCTCTTTCTTTCTTTCTTTCTTTCTTTCTTTCTTTCTTTTTCTTTCTTTCTTTCTTTTTCTTTCTTTCCTTTCTTTCTTTCTTTCTTTCTTCTTTCTTTCTTTCTTTCTTTCTTTCTTTCTTTCTTTCTTCTTTTTTCTTTCTTTTTCTTTCTTTCTTTCTTCTTTTTTCTTTCTTTTTCTTTCTTTCTTGCTTTCTTTCTTTCTTTCTTTTTCTTTCTTTCTTTCTTTATTTCTTTATTTATTTCTTTATTTTTCTTTCTTTCTTTCTTTCTTTCTTTCTTTCTTTCTCTTTCTTTCTTGCTTTCTTTTTCTTTCTTTCCTTTCTTTCTTTCTTTCTCTCTCTTTCTTTCTTTCATTCTTTCTTTTCTTCCTTCCTTCCTTCCTTCCTCCCTCCCTCCTTCCTTCCTTTCTTCTTTTTTTCCTTCCTTTCTTCTTTCTTTCTTTCTTTCTTTCTTTCTTTCTTTCTTTCTTTCTTTCTTTCTTTCTTTCTTTCTTTCTTTCTTTCTTTCTTTCTTTCTTTCTTTCTTTCTCTTTCTTTCCTTTCTTTTCTTTCTTTCTTTCTTTCTTTCTTTCTTCTTTCTTTATTTCTTTCTTTCTCTCTATTTCTTTCCTTCTTTTTCTTTCTTTCTTTCTTTCTTTTTCTTTCTTTCTTTCTCTTTCTTTTTCTTTCTTTCTTTCTTTCTTTTTCTTTCTTTCTTTCGTTCTTGCTTTCTTTTTCTTTCTTTCCTTTCTTTCTTTCTCTCTCTCTTTCTTTCATTCTTTCTTTCTTTCCTTCCTTTCTTCTTCTTCTTTCTTTCTTTCTTTCTTTCTCTCTCTTTCTTTCTTTCTTTCTCTCTCTCTCTTTCTTTCTTTCTTTCTCTCTCTCTCACTCTCTCTTTCTTTCTTTCTTTCTTTCTTTCTTTCTTTCTTTCTTTCTTTCTTTATTTATTTCTTTACTTTCTTTCTTTCTTTCTTTCTCTATCATTCTTTCTTTCTTTCTTTCTTTCTTTCTTTCTTTCTTTCATTTTTATTGTGACCAATGTGAATTACAAGTCTTTCACAGTTATATTTAAGGTACAGAGTAAAAGTAAATTAGGGCCATTCCCACCACGAGTGTTGTCCTCCCTCTGCACCATTCAGAGCACGCATCCCATACTCCCCACTTTGTCCCCTGGATTCAAGTGTAACAAGTCCCCTTTGTATATGACTTGTTGTAGATCTTTATTCTGTTGTATATAACTTGTAGATCTTGATTCTGTTTTCTTTGACTTTGGGTTTGGTATTTAGGCCTGATCATTATTTAGTTCCACTCAGTGTTCATGTGACTATTTGCTCCTGGTACCATCCACTTTTTTTTCTCCTCTCAATTTATGAGGCAGAGCAAGATGCTTTAATTGCTGTGATTCTGTTGGGAAATAAAAAAAAACTGGGAGGAGTCCATCTTGGAGCTATCTATATCAATTTAATCTACCAGTTTGGGATCTTCAGGCCTTGCAGTTTAGAGAAATTCAAAAGAATCCTACCACAACATTTTTGTTACTGATTTTATTTTTCACAACATGGGAGTAAGGGGGACTGCAGTTGTATGACAGATTAAATCTGTTTATAAGCCTCTTGAAGTAGATTCTAAATAAACTTAATGAGAAAAGTCATGGCATGTGATGCTTTGTCTCTGTTGATAAAACAATGTTTGTCCCATAAAGGCTTGAAAGAAGGATGATAGAGAATTTACTAATAACATCTCTAAACTGTATTTAGATTCAAGTAACTTATAAAATAACTGGAAATCATGTATATTTTAAACTTAAAATTTTATTGTGTATAATTGTGTATATTGCAGAACTATTGTGTATAATTTTGTACATTGTAGAAATAGTAGTTAGAATTTATATTTAGAGATCAAGAAACAAATTTATCTCAGATATTTTACTCATAAGAAATCCTCTATGCTACGTAAGTCATTCAAAGTATGACAGAGATTTTTGGATGATCATATAAATATATATAATGAAAAGTTCTGAGTCTCTGTCATTATTATATTTTCATGTTTAATTGCAGATATACACTTGAACTCTTTTTCAAAGGGCAAATAAGAGTTGGGAGCCACACCCAGCAATGCTTCTTTTACTCCAGTTTTTCTCTATTTCCCTTATTCCTGGAGTAGCAGCAGAGAAGGTATACTTAAATATTTAATTTGTTAATGTTCATCCAAAATTAATGAACAGAGATAATACAATCAATAATGTTATTGTCTGATACAGAACCAACCAGGGTGAGAACCTTGACACTACATATACCCTCTTTGAATTTGATTAGGAGTAATTCGAGCATAGAACAAGCAAGTAAGCCCTGAGCACCACAAAATGTGCCACCTAAATACACAAAAATTAAAATCTACAAAATCAATACTGTAGAAAGAGAGTCTGTATGTATTAGTTTCCTAAGACTTTTGTTCCAAAAGTTTTTTTTTTTTTAGTCTCATTCAAAAAGTGACCATGTTTTGGAAAATAAATTAACTCTCCATTAACTTCAAGTGACAGGTATGAAGAAATGCATTCATTATCAAAGTGTGTCTTAAGTAAAGAGAATAAATGCTATTAAAACTGTTTTTACCCAAGAAAATAATTATATAACTTTTTGCTTTTTTTTGGTCTTCAAATTATATCCTTAAAAATCAGTTCTCCACTCATCCTTTATTATCTGAGGAGAGCGGGGTAGGCCTAGGAATACTATCCAATGTTAACAACTAAAATGAAAATATAGTGTCAATAAAATGTCAAAACATAAATCTAAAAATAATTAAATTTAAAATAAATGAAACCATCATTTATATAATTCCATTAGGTTTTCTGCCAGACCCTAATTCAAATGTATAAATTATTAACTGCATTACATTGTATTCAGTTCTTCATTTTTCACTAATAGGTGGCTGCCTAAATTTCTGCAGTTGCTATAATTTTTCTTAAGAATTTATAGAATTTTAATATTAGATTACTTGTAAAAATACTTGCTAGGTTTTTTTTTTAACCTTACATTTTTACTCACCCTGTTTAACTACTCAAAACAATTTATTACTCAATTATTTACTCACCCTGTTTAACTACTCAAAACAATTTATTAAGAAGCATATAAGCAGTTTGAAGAAGCATTTTGTTGTAGCTATTACAACTTAAATTCTGAAAACTAAAAATCTCTTATAAGATCTTCTACTCCTACATATAAAAGTAAGCAGAGAAGCAGACTTTGACAACATATATCCATTTAGAGATGCAGAGAGCTGCCATGAGGGTTTTCTGTAAGTCTGTCTTCTACTTACCTATTTATGATGCAATTCTCAGTTTCTCAGAGATGCAGAGAGCTGCCATGAGGGTTTTCTGTAAGTCTGTCTTCTACTTACCTATTTATGATGCAATTCTCAGTTTCAAAGAAACTTACTGGAGATCTTGAATATATCTTCTCTGGAAGCAAATCTTACTACCTTCCTTTCCTTCTTGAACTGATTTGTCTCTTCAAATTTCAGCACACTTTCTCTCCTTTTAACAAATTGACACAGTGATATAATTTGTAATAAGTAAACTATATTTAATTTTAAGCCATTAGGGATGCACACAAGTGTTTCGTCAAGTACCCGAATTTAGAACTAACTCTCTAATTAGAAATTCAAGAGGAATTTGTATTTATTCACCTGCAACTAAACATGCTGAACTAGACTAAAACTAAACATGTTTGCCAAGATATAGTAATACCTAGACACCATCATGAAGTAAGTAGTGGTACTAATAAATTTATCCTATAATCCAAATTGCAGCTATTAAGTCAGAATTGAGTTATATCAACTTTAGCAGTATGAATGTCATGAAGATACAAAAAAATGTTGAAAGATACTGAGATGGGGCCGAAGAGATAGCACAGCGATAAGGCGTTTGCCTTGCATGCGGAATGATGGTGGTTTGAATCCCGGCATCTCATATAGTCCCCCTTGCCTGCCGGGGCTTATTTCTGGGCATAGAGTCAGAAGTAGTCCCTGAGCGCTGCTGGATGTGAGCCCCCCCTCAAATAAGAAAGATACTGAGACTATTTTTGTAACTCACAATGAGATCAGAAGATGAAATTAAAAGCTTCCCTCTATAACGTCTCAGTCCCAGATACAGAATACAATATGAATTCACCTAGAGCTTAAGTATTATGCTATAATGCTTACAGATTATTATATGTTTCCAATTTTTATACAGTGATTCTAATCAATGTCCAACTCAATCTATGATAATAATTAAGAGTCTCTGGATCAAGAAAATCCAGATATTCTCAAGAATTTACTAGTACTCAAGAATTTATTAATATTACTTGATCTGGGTATAGGACTCATTTCAGACTATTAGAAATATCAGTTTCATGAGAATAAATGCAGTTATCACATTCAAACTTGCATTTTTTTACTCGTCCACCAAATTACATGATTAAAATGATCAATTACATATGAGAGTTTAATTTAAATATTTAATAGATTATAAAGGTTAAGTGAACTTGTTGAAATTCTAAATTTAATGAAAATGTACTTAATTTTTTTATAGGTAAGTATATTTTGCTTTGAAAGCAACTCTCAAGTAGTGTTCACAAGACCTACCTCTTCTTATAGTCCTCTGGAAGGGCTAGAGGATATATTGATTCTTGGATCCTGCAGTACAGAAAGTTTTGTGGGCTAACCCAGCAGTGCTCTTGGGTCTGCACTTAGCATTAATTAGGGGACTATATGGTGCTGGTGATTAATTCTGCATTGAACTTTAACCATTTAATTGTATTCCTGGCCCACCATGGATAATTATTAAACATGTTTCACTGAACATCCTACTTTTCAGCAAGTGTAAGGTAAAAGCTTAAGATAGAATTCTACCCAAATTCACCTGTTTACAACTGTACAAAAGCATAATTTAAAGTGAATTTAGAACTATAAAAAACCCTTCTAGCAATATGAAAAATAGGGAGACAGATATAATGAAAATTAAAAATAGGAATGACAACAAAGGGTCTTGGGCACTTGCTTGCTTACATGTGGCAGTCCTAGGTTTAATCCCTGGCATCCCATATGGTCCTAGAGCCAACATGAGTAATTTCTGAGTATAGAGCTAAGAGTAACCCATTTTCACTACCCAGTGTGACCCCAAACAAACAAAAACTTAAAAATAAAGTCTTATTGAAGTTTGGAAAATGGATCAAAGTGCTGGATTGAATGCTTTGTAACATCAAACTGGTACCATAATTTTGATTCCTGGTTTATCATGATTGAGTGATCTTTTATCACTACCAGGGGCTCCCCCAAATACTATATACCATGTAACCTCTGAGCATCTGATACACATGATAATATTACTGCTGCATCTTTGGCTACACCTGTTTATGCTCTTTCATTGCTCTAGCAGCTTCTGGCACACTGTTGCCTCTTCAGCAACTTTGAGCTATTTTGAGCTACCAATGCTTTATTCAAAAAGAAAGACAGGGAATTCTGTTGTGCTTTGGTTGCTGAGGTTATAATTCCAGACACAGGGATTGCTAACAGCACTGTTACAAAAACTATAAAATAAAGAGCTTTGATGCCAAAGACCTTTAGTGCATGTCATGCTTATCTTATTATTTTATTTATTTTTTTAAATAATATATGTAAGCACCATGATTACAAACATGATTGTAACTGGGTTTCAGTCATAAAAAGAACAATCCCCTTCACCAGTGTAATATTCTCACCTTAGTCATTGTCTACACAAAGACTAAGATAGCTGGTTCTACTCTAATGTACTTGACCTCCTAATTTTTCCATACTATGTGACATTAAAAATTACTTATATAAGTATCCATCCAGAGGGAGGGGAATGCTTATATATGATTTTTCAGTGTTTTTTTCTTTAAATAGGTATGTGCAGAAGCAACATTTAAGCTGTACTTATTTAAAAAATTGCCATTGACTTAAAGTAAACTGTACTAAAACTTCTCAACAAACAAACTAGAGAGAACAAAGAAACTTGTTCTGTTTGTATAACTTAATTTATTCGCAATATAGCTGGAGGAACTTATGACAAGTATCAATTGTTTTGATAGCTATAAAATTATAAGCTAAAAATCTATATTCACAAGTGGAAAATGCCATAAATGTATATGTGCATTAAGCTTCACTTTACATAATTTGAAATACAATTTTATCTAAATAATTTCTATTATCAAAAGAAGCTTATGTGTGAGAGGATAGTATAGTGGGTAAGGTGACTGTTTTGAATACAACTAACCCAGTTCAGTTCCTAGTACCTTATATGGTTCCACAGAGTTTCACCAGGAGTGATGTTTAAGCACTGCTGAGAGTGACAAGGAGGAAGGAAGAAAGGAAAGAAGGATGGAAGGAAGAAAGGAAAGAAGGATGGAAGGAAGGAAGGAAGGAAGGAAGGAAGGAAGGAAGGAAGGAAGGAAGGAAAAAAGGAAAGAAGGAAGGAGGGAGGAAGGAAGGAAGGAGGGAGGGAGGAAAGAAGGAGGGAGGGAGGAACAAAGGAAGGAGGGAGGGAGGAAGGGAGGAAGGAAGGAGGGAGGAAGGGAGGAAGGAAGGAGGGAGGGAGGAAGAAGGAAGGAGGGAGGGAGGAAAGAAGGAGAGAGGGAGGGAGGGAGGAAGGAGGGAGGGAGGAAGGGAGGAAGGAAGGGAGGGAGGAAGGAAGGAAGGAGGGAGGGAGGAAGGAAGGGAGGGAGGAAGGGGATTGGGAGGAAGGCAAAGAAATGAGAAAGGTAGGAGATAGAAAGAGAAAAAAACGTACAAGAAAAAGAAAGAAAGAGAAAGAAGAAAAATAAATAGAAAGAAAGCAAAAAAGAAGAAAAATAAATAGAAAGAAAGAGAAAAAGAAAGAAGAAAGAAATAGAAAGAAAGGAAGGAAGAAAGAAAGACAGAAAGAAGGAAGGGAGGGAGGGAGGGAGGAAGGAAGGAAGGAAGGAAAATAAAGAAGGAAGAAAGAAAAAGAAACAGAGAAGGATTTTATAAGCCTCACAATTTGAGGGAGGGAAATGGATAGTACCAGACCAGACAGTTGAATGAATATTTAGTGGAAATAAAACATGATCCGACTTGAACATCAAACCCATAGTCAATGACAATAGAATTGATACCCAGTTTACAACAAGTTGCACAAGTTCAGAACAGTTTCACTAGCACTATGGGGCATAAGGAGGGAGATATGGGATGCATACTGGGAATAGGGATGGAGGGAAGAAAACACTAGGGGGGGGGTTGAATAGTCCCCTCATTCATTGTCACTATGTGCCTTAAATATTTCTGTGGAACAATTGTAATTCACTTTGACCACAATAAAAAGTAAGCAAACAATAACTAAAAAGGTTTAGTTAAAAACATTGGTGGTGGGAATGTTGCACTGGTGAAGGGGGGTATTCTGTTTATGACTGAAACCCAACTATAAACATGCTTATAATCATGGTGCTTGAATACATATTTATAATATAAAAAAGAAGTAAACCTTAAAGTTTATGTTGAGGTTTAGTTTCTATATTATATACAATCATATATTAATAAAAATTAAATTAAATTATATTGGATGATATTAAATAGATATTTATTTGCATTAATACATTAATTATATAAATATTGTATACACTTCTAGCTCTTTATGTGGTATAAAATACTGAATGAAGTTAAAGAATGAACATAAAATTATTCACTAATATGTGTGCATTATGCTGATTCAATATTAAATTTCATTTACCTTACACATATAAAGAAACTGAGTCTTGGTAAGAATTTATAATTTGCTTAAATAAAAGAGCTGGAATGGGTCATATTAGTCACTCATAATGACTGTTTTTAATTAAAGTGCCTCATAATTTTGTATTAAATTATATTACATTTGCTGCTTAATTTTTTATTTTAATAATAACTAAATAAACGTTTACTTTCTTGCTAATTGTTAGCAATACAAGTAGGGTAAAACGTGTACCAATTTGGGAACCAACATAAATAACATAAATAACAATAATGTTATGATTATATTAGTAAAATTAAAATGATAGTGGCGTATAAGAAAGTAGAGGTAAAAAAGATAAATTTAGATAAAAGTATCAAAGTTTTAATTTTGTTGAACTATCTTTGCTATAATTAATCACCTTAAACCATTTGTCACAGTTCAGGCAAGGCTCATTGTCTACTAAAAATAATTTTAATAAAAGGAGTTAGACCTCAACATTGATTTTCTATATTCATTTTTCAGAGGATTCTCATGTAACTTTAAAAGAAATAGACTTGAAAGCAAAATCTAAACATTTCCAAGGCATTTTGAAAGGGAAAAGTTAAGTAATAATGCATCTGGAGCATTATACCTACCTGAATTTTCTGCAATGATGAAAATGCCTTTATTTATATTGCCAGATTTGGCTATTAAACACATAAAACATGGATGGTTGGTTTCAGTTACTGATTTTTATATGTAGCTAATTAAATCAATTAAAATTGAAATAACCATGTGGCAAGAGAATACTGCATAGAACCATGAATGCCTCTAATCTATCTTCTTACTGAATGTGTGATCTGAAGGCCACCAGCACTGCAATCACTGGTGAGCTTTTACAAATGCAGAATATGGTGCTTCAACTGCTGTAATTCCTATTCTGTAAAATTTAGAATACAAAAAAAAGATAAATCATAATACTGCATTAAAAATAGTCTATGAGTTTATTTGTCCCCCCAAAAATATATGTGTGAATGCTGAATGCTGAAATATTAGTTGAAGGAAAGATAATGTAGCAGGTAAGATGATTGCCTTGCATGCAATAAAAAAGAGATTGTTTCATGGCACTACATATGTTACCTTTTGTTTTTGTTTTGTTTTATTTTGTTTTTGTTTTTGGGTCACACCCAACAGCACTCAGGGTTTACTCCTGGCTCTGAGATCAGAAATCGCTCCTGACAGGCTCGGGGTATCATAAGAGATGCCAGATTCAAACCACCATTCATTCTGGATCGGCTGTGTGCAAGGCAAACACTTTACCGCTGTGCTATCTCTCCGGCCCCTGCATATGTTACCTTGATCCCTACCAAGAGTGACGCCTGAGCAGATAGCCAGGAGTAACCTCTGCTCACTTTCAGATGATAGTGATCGAACAAAAACAACAATGAAAAAAGTTAAGAAATGAACTACATTCTATATATGCTCATCTTTGCTGTGATATTTCCAACATAAAACCCCACACATACACTATGTGAAAAATTGTACCCCAGTATCTTGGCATCACATTTGTACCAAGATGTCCTTCAGAACTATTCACTGGCTCATTTGCTAACTGTACCCTTATGAATTTCCATGATGATCTGCAAAGAAATACAAGCGATGTTTCTCTAAAAAGTTTTCTGTCTTAAGAGGCAATTAAACTTAGTTACCTAGAGTAGCCACTGAAGTGGTTATGTGCTTCTTTGCTTTTGCCATTTCTTACACAAACCAGAAACCTCAATTCCCCCTAGAAAAAGTATTAACAGTGCCTGAAAATGAAAAACAGATGATCTCCATCTAAGCCTCTGTATCTCTTCCCTTAACAGTTTACTTTGGATGTGACTTAAATGCAGGCAATTATAATGTGGACAGCTTATTGTCTACAGCAATTCACTGGAGAATAGGCAACATCTTTATCCTTCTTTCATTATTTAAGTATCACAGATGTTAATAAAAATCATTTTATTTTTACATTTACTAGCAAGATTTTTCATATAAAATCATATGCTCAGTATTTTATTCCTTTAGTTTTGTTGATTTTCTTCCTTTGATCTCTTTATATATCTTCTATAGGTTTTCTTTTTTGCTCATAATATCAGCATTTATTTATAAAATATACAACAATGACACAGCACTCTCACTTTTTCCTATTCTCAGATCATGCCAATTTATTCAATAAGATTATCTCTACTTTGTTTTAACTATCATTCCTAAAATTAATATATTTGAGGGGTCAGAGCAGTGGCACAAGCAATAGGGCATTTGCACTAATCTAGGACGGACCATGGTTCGATCCCACAGAGTTCCATATAGTCCCAAACTAGGAATAATTTCTGAGCACATAGCCAGGAGTAACCCCTGAGCGTCACCAAGTGTGGCCCCAAAACAAAACAAAATAAAAAAATAAAAATAAAAATAATAAAAATAAAATAAAACTAATATATTTGAGGAATTGGAGTAATATTACAGTGGGCAGGATTTTTATCTTACATACAACCCACCTGGATTTAATCACCTGCAAGCCCAGCCAGAATGCTCCCTAATCATAGATCCAGAAGTTAGACCCAAGCATCACTCTGTGTTGCCTAAAAACAAACCAAAAAGAGAAATAAAAATAAAATATTGATAATCAAAACAGGAATTTTGTCCTAAAACTATTAGAGGTTTAATGAGTGAATTTTTAGTTTTGATCAATCAACCCAAGAGCAAAAGGAAACATACTCAATAATCTGAATTCCTTTAACTATCTTACTTAAAAATGCTTGCTTTTCCCTTATTCTATAATGACAGAATTGAGGTCACCAGGGAGCAGCAAAAAGGTTGTCAGTGAAGTGAATACCATCCAAAAGGCTCTTCTCTCGACAATTCCTATAAAAAAATTTCCAAGGAAACTTAGTTCTCAAATTAGTATATAATCTGAAAAGAAATGAAAACGATCTCACATCCAAGTGTTCCCCAGACATACAATCACCTAATTTTTGACAAAGGAGCAAGAAATCCTAAGAGGAGCAGGGAATACCTCTTCAACAAGTGGTGCTAACAGAACTGGTTAGCCACCTGCAAAAAAGCGAACATAGACCCCCAGTTAATGTCATGTACGAAGGTAAAATCCAAATGGATTAAAGACCTTGACATCAGACCTGATTCCATAAGGTGTATAGAACAACACATAGGTAAAACACTCCATGACATTGAGACTAAAGGCATCTTCAAGGAGGAAACTGCACTTTCCAAACAAGTGGAAGCAGAGATAAACAGATGGGAATACATTACGCTGAGAAGCTTCTGCACCTCAAAAGAAATAGTGCCCAGGATAGAAGAGCCACCCACCGTGTGGGAGAAACTATTCACCTAATACCCATCAGATAAGGGGCTAATATCCAAAATATACAGGGCACTGACAGAACTGTACAAGAAAAAAACATCTAATCCCATCAAGAAATGGGAAGAAGAAATGAACAGACACTTTGATAACAAAGAAATACAAATGGCCAAAAGGCACATGAAAAAATGCTCCTCATCGCTAATCATCTGGGAGATGCAAATCAAAACAATGATGAGATACCATCTCACACCACAGAGATTGGTACAAATCACAAAGAATGAGTACAATCAGTGCTGGCGGGGATGTGGAGAGAAAGGAACTCTTATCCACTGCTGGTGGGAATGCCGTCTAGTCCAATCTCTATGAAAAGCGATATGGAGATTCCTCCAAAATCTGGAAGTTGAGCTCCCATTTGACCTAGCTATTCCACTCCTAGGGATATACCCTAAGAACACAAGAATACAATACAAAAACCCCTTCCTCACACCTAAATTTATTGCAGCACTATTCACAATAGCCAGGCTCTGGAAACAACCAAGATGCCCTTCAACAGACGAATGTCTAAAGAAACTGTGGTACATATACACAATGGAATATTATGCAGCCATCAGGATAGATGAAGTCATGGAATTTTCCTATACATGGATATACATGGAATCTATCATGCTGAGTGAAATAAGTCAGAGGGAAAGAAAGAGATGCAGAATAGTTTCACTTATCTATGGGTTTTAAGAAAAATAAAAGTCATTTTTGCAATAATCCTCAGAGACAATGAGAGGGGGGCTGGACTTCTAGCACATTTCAAGAAGCTCACCACAAAGAGTGGTGAGTGCAGTTATAGAAATACACTGAGAACTACCGTAACCATGTGAATGAATGAGGTAAGTGTAAAGCTTGTCTAGAGTACAGGTGGGGGTGGGGTGGGATGGAGGGAGATTTGGGACATTGGTGATGGGAATGTTGCACTTGTGAAGGGGGGTATTCTTCACATGACTGAAACCTAATCACAATCATATTTGTAATCAATATGTCTAAATAAAGAAAAAATATTAAAAAATAAATTAAAATGATTATTTCAATATTTGACTGAAATATTATGGTTTATTCAAAGATCCTCAAACTTTTTAAACAGGGGGTCAGTTCACTGTCCTTCAGACTGTTGGAGGGCCAGATTATAGTAAAAACAAAAATTATGAGCAAATTTCTATGCACAATACATATATCTTATTTAGAAGTGAAGAAACAAAATGAGAATAAATACAACATGTGGCCTGCGGGCCGTAGTTTAAGGACCATTGATCTAGTTCATACAAAAGAATTTCAGAAAATCACATTTTATCTTAATATAACTTATTTTTTCTTTAATTTGATGAGAATTATTTTAAGAAATAATCTAAAGAACAAGTAGATATTGATCTCACGATTACCTTACTAATGCACAATTATTGGATAATCTCAAAAATTAGACACAAATTTTGGAAAGCAAAATACATTGAAGATATAAACTCAAATAACTTTTAAGTGCTAAATATGGAAGTCTTCAGCTTAATTATAATTTTTACAATAGTATAGATTATTGTAGTACAGTATAAATAAGCATTGGGTGATAACAGGAGACATTGCATTATGAAAATACTTAGCCAGGGAATATATTTGAGATGATCTATATTTTTGTTTTAAGTTTAAAGAATTTAGCACCATAAATATATAGATTCCCCCCCCCAGACTTTATTGTCTTGAAACATTCTGTATAGATAAAATTCTCTATTAGGATGTTGTAAAGAAAAATTATTTTGAGTTTTTGGTGTTGATTTGGCATTTCTCAGGGACTTTACTCCTCCTAAATGATCCTTTAATGGATTCTTGTCTTAAGCTTTGCTAGTATCTTCAATATGGATCTTGGAGTAGGATAAGTCCTCAGAATCTCTCAATTGCATAAATGTCTGCAATTTAGCCTTTGACTGGATTACTTTGACTGATTACTTCAGCAGTATTCAAGTTTCCATCCATTAGACTACTCTATCCTCTTCTTTCCACAAATAATGTAGAAGCTTGATAAAATAACACTATTTATTGTGACTATCTATACTAGCCTGCCTCTTTCATTGCACTCAATATCAACATTCAAAAATTACAATGTTCATTAGGGAGATAGAAATCAAAACAATAAAACAATATTACTTCACACCACAGAGACTGGCACAGATCAAGACAAACTAGAACAATAAATCATTGCTGGCATGGATAGGGAAAAATGGTATTCTCATTTATTGGGAATATTCATTTGTTCAGCCTTTATTTTTTGGGGGGCGGGGGTCACACCCGGCAGCTCCCAGAGCTTCTGACCCTATGCTCAGAAATCTCTCCTGGCAGGCTCAGGGGACCATGTGGGATGCCGGGATTCAAACCACCGTCCTTCTGCGTCTAAGGCAAACACTTTACCGCTCTGCTGTCTCTCCGGCCCCTGGTTCAGCCTTTTTTTTTTTTTTTTTTGAAAACAATATGGACATTCTGGTGCCAGAGCTATAGTACAGCGGGTAGTGTGTTGCCTTGTACGACTCTAAAATGGGTGTCATCCAGGCATTCCATATGGTCCCCAAGCCTGACAGAAAAAATTTGAGTGTAGAGCCAGGAATAACCCCTGCACACTGCCAGGTGTCCCTAAAACCAAAACCAAACAAACAAACACATTCACAAAAAATAACCACTAGAAATTGAGCTTTCATTTGATACAGCAATACCATTTCTGGGAATACTCTCTAGTGGCCCAAGAACACAATGTAGAAAATGCATTTGCACTCCTATGTTTATTGCAGCACTATTCACGATAGTATTTGGAAATAAACCAGTTTCCAAGAACATAAGTGGATAAACTGTGGTATATCTATGAAACTAAATACTATGCAGCTCTTAAGAACCCGTATTAGAAATGAAAAGGGGGAGATCACGACAGAAATTGCAGAGATCCAAAGGGTAATCAGAGACTACTTTGAGAAACTTTATGCTACTAAACATGAAAGGTTATCAGATTTCTCTCTCTCTCTCTTATTCTTTGTGAGTTTTGCCAATGGTCTATCAATCTTGTTTATTTTTTTCAAAGAACCAGCTTCTACTTTTGTTGATCTTTCGGATTGCTTTTTGGTTTTCCACTTCATTGATTTCTGCTTTCAGCTTTGTTATTTCCTTCTGTCTCCCTATTTTTGGTTCCTTTTGTTGGTCATTTTCTAATTTTATGAGCTGCATTATTAAGTTATTCAGGTATGCTCCTTCTTCCTTCCTGATGTGTGCTTGTAGAGCTATAATTTTTCCTCTCAGGACCGCCTTTGCTGTGTCCTATAGATTCTGGCAGTTTGTGTCTCTATAATCATTTATTTCTAGGAAAGTTTTGATTTCCTTTTTGATTTCATCTCTGACCCACTTGTTGTTCAGTAGCATGGTGTTTAATTTCCAATTGTTAAAGTTTTTCTTCTGTGTGGCTTTGTAGTTCACATCTAATTTCGGAGCCTTGTGGTCAGCAAAGGTAGCCTGCAACATTTCTATCATCTTGATTTTATGGAGGTATGTTTTATGTGTCAGCATGTAGTCTATTCTGGAGAATGACCCATGTATATTGGAAAAGAATGTGTATCCAAGTTTTTTGGGATGCAGTGTCCTGTATATATCTAGTAGTCCTCTTTCTTCCATAACTCTTTTCAGGGCTAGTATGTTTTTGTTGGGTTTCAGTCTGGTTGACCTATCAAGTGTTGATAGGGCCTTGTTGAGGTCTCCCACAATGATTGTGTTATTATTGATTTCTTCTTTCAGATTTGTAATTGTATTGGATAATTTGCTGTTCTCTCATTGGGTGCATATATGTTTAATAGTCTGATTTCTTCCTGTTGCACATATCCCTTGATTAGTACATAGTGGCCATCTTTGTCCCTTATCACTTTTCTGAGTATAAAGTTGGTGTCATCAGATATTAATATGGCCACCCCAGCTTTTTTGAGGTGTTGTTTGCTTGGATGATTTTCCTCCAGCCTTTGATTTTGAGTCTATATTTGTTCTGACTATTCAGATATGTTTCTTGTAGGCAGCAGAAGGTTGGATTTATCTTTTTGACCCATTTTGCCACTATGTGTCTTTTAATTGGTGAATTTAGTCCATTGACATTGAGGGAGATGATTGTCATAGGATTTAATGTCATCTTTTTAGATAAGTTTGCTGTGTTTGTTGGTCTCTCTTGTCTTAAAGTAGACCTGTCAGTTTTTCCTTTAAGGCTGGTTTATCATCTGTGATGTTTCTGAGATGTTGTTTATCCATGAAGCTGTGTATTCTTCCTTCAAGCCTGAACGTGAGTCGGACTGGGTGCAGTATTCTCAGTGAGGCATTCATTTCATTCAGTCTTGTCACAATATCCAACCACTGTCTTCTGGCCTTATGAGTTTCTTGTGACATATCTGCTTTAAGTCTTAGGGATCCTCCTTTGAATGTAATTTCCCTTTTTTATCTTGCTGCTTTCAGTATTCTATCTCTATCTATGGAATTTGTCATTGTAACGAGGATATGTCTTGGGGTGTTTTTCTTTGGGTCTCTTTTAGTTGGTACTCTTCAAGCATGCAGGCTTTGATTGCATGTAGTCTTTAACTCTGGGAGTATCTCTTTGATGATGTCTTTGACAGTTGATTCTTCCTGGAGATCTCCTTCCTGGGTTTCTGGGACTCCAATGATTCTGATGTTGTTTCTGTTGAGTTTATCAAAGACTTCTATTTTCATCTGTTCACATGCCTTGAGTACTTTTTCCATTGCCTGTTCTTTTGTCTTAAGGTTCTTTTCCAATTTTTTCTGTTGTGTTGAGTTTTTCTGCATCATATTTTCCAGTACTCTGATTCTCTCCTCAGCTGCTGATACCCTGTTGGCGAGGCTATCCATTGAGGTTTTCAGTTGAGCAACTGTATTTTTCAGTTCTGTTATTTCAGTTTGGAGTTTTCTGATTTCTGTCTTTGTGTCCTCTTCAGATCGATCTATGCTTTTTTTGAGTTCTAAGAACATATTTCATATTTCTATTCTAAACTCCTTATCTGAAAGGTTAATCAGGTGATTGGAATTTATTAGGTCATTTGAGCTTTCATGTTCATTCTCTGTGGATGGTGTTTGCCTGTGATGTTTCCCCATTGTCACACTTGTAGTGTGGTTTTTCCTGCGTGTTGTGGGGGGGTTCATTGGTTAGAAAAAGTGCGCGGCTGCCAAGTGAAGTGCTCTTCTGCTGCCTCTAGTTGACAGTCCTCAGAGTGAACAAAGGCACAGCAGGGCGGAGCCTCCACAGGCCATAGACCTCAGCTTATTGGACAGCGACCCCTGCAGCCAGAATGTACTTACTCAGCAGCTTCAAACTGCAGTTTTTGGGGGGTGTGCTCCCTAGGCCTCTGAGGAAACCTTCGGGGATTCAGAAGCACAGGCAGACAGGCATAGAAGAAGTTTCCCCTGAAGTCCTCAGAATGAACAAAGGCACAGCAGGGCGGAGCCTCCACAGGCCATAGACCTCAGCTTATTGGACAGCGACCCCTGCAGCCAGAATGTACTTACTCAGCAGTTTCGAAATGCAGTTTTTTGGCGGTGTGCTCCCTAGGCCTCTGAGGAAACCTTCAGGGATTCAGAAGCACCGGGAATTCCTTTTCGAATGACCCCAATATTTACTGTACCTGTGCAGGAGGGAAGAAAAAAAGAAGAAAAAAAGCAAAACAGAAAACAATTTTTCTTATTTATCTAGTCTTTGTCAATTTCTTTGTTTTGGTGTGGATATTGAAGTTGTTGTCTCCATTTATATTTATCTTTTTTCTTCTTTTTTATCTCAAGACCATGGCTTTTATGTGGTGCTTATCTTTATTGTTGGAGTGCTCACTGGATATTTTATTTGACACCTCTTTTTGTACTGTTGTGGTGTTTCACCTTCTTTTTCGTCTTCGTCTCTCCAATCTAGGATGAAAGCCTCCAGGACTCCGTCCATTTTTGGCGTATTTGATTTTTTCCCCAATTTATTACTTTTCTCTTCTTCAAACAAAACCACATAACTTGAACTATCTAGTCCCACCTCCCAATTAGAGCGGGAAAGAAGGCAGTTACCAAAACCAAACAGGGGTAGGACCACTTAAGTAGTAAACTAGGCACAAAGGGGACCACTTATTCTGGCAGCCCTGGGGGTGAGGGAGGAGGATATGGGAGGTAGGATGGAACGGAGATGGAGGGAGTGCAATTCGGTGATGGGAATTCCCCTGATTTTATGTTAATATGTACCAAAAATATTATTGTCAATTATATGTATACCACTATGATTAAAATAAAATTATATTTATTAAAAAAAGAATAAAATGAGAATTCCATAACAAAGTGTGTGAAATAATAAATTCCCGACCCCTCTTTATCTCCCAGCCTTAGCTTAAATCTTTTCTGACTCCCTATGTTTCTTAAATCTTCTGCTGCAAGCTTTAAGCAGACACTATGGGGTTTCACAAAAAATAATTGGATTCCGTTTATCATTTTTGTGTACTCTCTGTTACCTATATGTGTTGCTTCTATGAGATGTTTTGAAATGCCATTTTTTTCTTATTTCTCTTCTTTTCTTTTCTACTATTTAATTTAAAATATTTTGGGGGGAATGGGCAGCTACAGACTAAACCTTTCTTTTCTGAATATGAAACAAACTGAGCCTGCCAAGAAGATTGCAACCCCTGAATAAGAATTTAGTTAATGAGGACATGGAGGATAGAACATAGATCCAAGTCTATACAAATTCAAGTCTCATCCAAGAAACTATAATAAGTTTTAAGTCATTTCAGCAGGCTTCTTCTGACACTGGCTCCCTTGCTGCCCATATAGGCTATCATAGTACTCTTTTTGTAATAAATCATCTCTGTGAAAAATTACAGATTAATATACAAAATTGGGTACTACTATTTTATGTAATAACAAATAGTGTTTACTCTGTCATAACACTCTACCTCTAAATTTTTGTCTTTGGGTTATTTATTATCTTGCAATTTTTTTTTTTTTTTTTTTTTTTTTTTTTTTTTTTTGGTTTTTGGGCCACACCCGGTGACGCTCAGGGGTTACTCCTGGCTATGCGCTCAGAGGTCACTCCTGGCTTGGGGGACCATATGGGACGCCGGGGGATCGAACCGCGGTCCGTCCTAGGCTAGCGCAGGCAAGGCAGGCACCAATTTTTTACTCAACATGCCATAGTGTTAGACCTCAAATTAATTTATCATTAATACCCTATTTTACCTTAAAATTATATAATTGTGATACAGAGAACTACCTCTTTTTTTTTTTTTGTGGTTTTTGGGTCACACCCGGCAGTGCTCAGGGGTTATTCCTGGCTCCAGGCTCAGAAATTGCTCCTGGCAGGCACGGGGGACCATATGGGGCGCCGGGATTCGAACCGATGACCTCCTGCATGAAAGGCAAACGCCTTACCTCCATGCTATCTCTCCGGCCCCTCTTAACTAATACTTCATTGTAAAATACTGTGTGGCCATCATGTTAATACAAAACATCTTGAGATCTTAAAAGCTTTATATTCATTAATGAGCAAAGTGCCATTTTCCTCTCTCCAATATCCATGGACCACTATTTTACTCTTTGTTTCCTATGTATTTCACTATTTAAGAAACTATACATGAGAACAATAATGCCATGTTATGTGGATGATTTTCTCATTCAGCTTACTGTCCTTAATGTCCTATAGTAAGTACACTTAAAATTATTATACTATATAGTTTTAAACAGTTTTTACTCCTTGAAAATATAATTTCTGACTATCTTATATACACAGAAATCCTATTTTTGAAAAAGAATTTACCCCATAATTTTCCAGAAATATCTGGACACACAGGTACTGCATTGCTATATGATTCATAGTAACCAATACAATCTAAATGTCTAATAAAAAACTTAAGAAAGAATATATAGGATTGGCGTGAATGCTTGAAGGACTAGATCACATATTATGTATGTTCCCTGGGTTCCATCATCCAAGCACCAGTAAGAGTGACCTCCAAGCATCACTGTACATCCCCAAATAAATAAGTGATAGCACATATGAGGTAAAACACACCTTAATTTTCTTTTATCTTAGTCTTTTCTTTAGGTAAGTTATTTTTATTTGTTCATATATTTTAGTGCTAAGCTTTTATTTGATGAGAAATGATATTAAGCTACGTTATTTGATGTGACTAGAGTAGGTACTCATGTTTTATTTTTTTTTGGTTGGATATGACAAATGCTTCTAATTTAGTTTTTATTTCTTTACATGACAGTGCTCCTGGCCTATTCCTGGCTTTAATGAGATCACTCCAGGTGGGCACAGGGTAACAATAGGCTTCCTGGTATTGGGTTGGCCTGGGTTGGCTGCATGCAAGTCAAGCACCCTACCTGTTGTACCTTACCTTGGTGTCTTTGCCCCCAAGTGGCTCTAAATTAAAAAAAAAAAAGAAAATAAGGGGATTACAATTGCAAAACTAACTGACTGCATAAGTGAGTAAAGTTATTGATCTTAAATTACTCCTCATTTTCTAATTTTCTGATAGTTATGAAAATGTAAGGATTATGTACAAATGACCATTTCAACATATCCTATGTGTATATAAGTCTGCATTTTTTGGTAATGGCATGCTATAGTAGTAATGTTTGAACAAATTTATCAGATGGCTTATTTTAAGGTAAATATTTTAACTTTTTAACATTTTTATAGTAGAAATCTACATATCTATTGTGATGAGTTTCTTTCTAATATTGTAATTTCAGAAGAAAACTGCATTTAATGATTGACTCTGAATAAAAAACATATTAAGTCTATTCTAGATTTCTTTAATAAAGGAGAGAGAAAGACTGTCAATTTTAAAATTTAGTGTCAGATAATGGCATATGTCATCTGGTGAGTGCCAAAGAAGGCACCTTAGCTGGAAACTGTATGAAGTAAATAACTAAACAGGCAACAGAAAATCGAAGGGTAACAAAGTATTCACCACATAAACAATTTTTGGTAGCTTTCTAACTAATACACAATTTATATTCATATGTATTTCAATAACCCATTTCTGCCTCTTGTGCCTTACACACAAGATGTATTGAATATGTTTCTACTGAATAAGTTATTTTTCATTTCTAGTGAAGCTGGGATTTTTTGTGCTGTCAGCCTGCCTCTTCTTCTTTTCTTTCTTTTTTCTTTTCTCTTAAAAACTACAGGCAACTAAGAAACTTTAACCAGTTTGTGAATTCCTACACATCCTCACAGTATATTTACCATGATAAATTCATTGCTTATTTCCACCTTGGAATCATATGCATGCTATATTGCTCTGAGTTTAAAATGTATCCTTCCAAACATGTACAAGAACTAAGACATGTTATAAAAAAGACTGGTTGAGCTTTCATTTTGTTTACCAGTTCTTTTAAAATATTTACCTATTTATTAAACAAAATCCTTTGACAATATGGAAATTTAATAAAGCATATCTATGTGTGTATATAGCAACATATCAATAACAAAGGAAAATTAAATATCTATAGCTCAGTAACAGTTTTCATTTACTCTTGTGGTGCTAACGTAAGCTAAAATAACCCTTATGATTATCTTTAATATGATTAGGAAAGTATATTAGAAATCAATCCCAAATAATATGAAATATTAAATCCTAACTTTTCTGCTTACTTAATTACTTTTATAATCACCAATTTGGAAAATAAAATGTACTATTGATAAATGATTTTTGCATTATAAATCCTACATCAGATCATATTAAATGCCAGTAATTCACTACAATTCATTTTATTTTTATATGGTATTCATTCTAATTTCTGAGATTTTTAAAATTTTATTTCAGGTTCTTTGTTTTTTGCTTGTTTTGTTTTGGAGCCACACTCAGTAGTACTCAGGTGTTGTTTATGGCTTTGCATTCACAAATTATTCCTGTTGGGCTGGAGAGATAGCATAGCAGGTAGGGCATTTGTCATGCACCCAGCTGACCAGGGTTCCATTTTTAATATCGCATATGGTCCCCAGAGCCTACAGGAGTGATTTGTGAGCACAGAACCAGGAGTAATGCTTGACTGTTGCCAAGTGTTTCTCTCTAAAAATAAATTATTCCTGTAAAGCTCAGGAGAGTATATGGGTTATTGGGGATCTAACCCAGGTTGATCCTCATGCAAGTCAAACATCCTATTCACTGTTCTGTTATTACAGCCCCTATTTCGGGTTTTAACTGTATCTTTCATTTTATCATTTCATTTTCTATCTGAGGTATGACCTGTGCCACAGGTTTTCTTTTTCAATTTTACCCCTCAAGGTAACTCTTCACTTTAGTTTGAAAGTACTTATAGTTTTTAAAGCAAGGACATACATTCAGTGCCTGGCATTGCATATGGAACCCTGAATTCTGCAATGAGTGATTATGGATCCTAGAGTCAGGATTAAGTCCAGGACATAGCTGGGTGTCGTCAAAAAAACTTAAATTAAATAAATAGATGTATTTTTAAAATTTTTAACTACATAAGAAAAATAACTAATTTGTCATAATTAAGCCTTCAAAATTAGAACCTTGAGGAAAGTCTTTTGTAACATTATCAGTCAGTCACACAGAAATTTTATCATAGCTAAAATATATCAGAAAATCATGATATTGGATACATACACATTACTCATATAAGACTGTACTTTTCTCATTTAAATCAGTCTGCCTTTTAGAATGATCATTTTGCCTGCCTTTATAATGAACTACCATAGTTTCACTATAACCTTTGTATCTTAAAAACATTCATCAAAAACACGATGTATTATCAATCACCATTATTCAATCAAACAATCTACTTTTCAAGAAAGGCTTAGCTGGGACCAGCGCTCCACCATTTCTGGCTGGGGAAGGTGGCAGGCACACTGACGGGATGTGGAAGGGGAAGGAAAACCCGACCCAGGCCCTAACCAGCGCCCTGCCATTATCGCGGCTGGGGAAGGCTGTGTGAAGGGGTAACCTATACCCGTCTGACAGGTAGAACAAGAGGAAAAACGATGCTGCCGTTGGGCCAGGCTGAGGGGACCTACATCAAGAAAGGCCAAGCTCTGCTTCAGTTTTTGGTTACATTGATAATTGAAATATCACCTGTTACTTACAGTTAACCCCTTCTTCCTAGTAGCATCCTTTAAACCAACAACTATATACATAATATATAATTACATATAATATACAATTATATATAATATGATATATATATATATATATATAGAGAGAGAGAGAGAGAGAGAGAGAGAGGTCATATCTAGCAGTGCTCCAGGCTTACTTCTTGACCTATGCTCTATTCTCAGGGATCAATCCATCCTTGAAGATCTTGGAATAATCATATGAGGTGACAGGTACTGAATCCAATTTGACTTTGTTAAAGGCAAGCACCCTATTTTATGTAGCATACTTCACCCCCTCCAAACCTCAGATATTAAATGGTAATCTTATTTTAAAAAAACTTTCCCATCTCTATTTTCCCAATCTCGATTTATATCTTAATTTTCAAGAAAAAATATAGTTTGTATTCATTATCCTTCTCTCAAGGTCTTGCTTCCATCTATCCTATAACATTTAATTTTTAAAATCTGATTAAATTATAGATTTTTTTATTTTAAAGTTTTTATTTTAAATTAATTTTATTTTAAGTGATCTCTTACTTTTCGCTATCTTCATTAAAAGTCTTGGTCTTTGTTAATTCACCAACAATTTATGTTTAGGAACAAGAATGATATTTGAGGAAGGAAATACCCAGTGGTTCTGGTAATATACCAGGCTCCTAGATTGAGCTTCTTTACTCCTATAAAGGGTCACAACTGATGGTGACCAGGCATCCAAGCATTTCCTAGATCCCTGCATAAAAAGGATGCCTTTAAGCTACTTTAGCTATTATTTTGGCCCTAAGAATGTTATTTTAAGTTAATGTAAATAATATCATCTTTAAAAAAATTTTACCTTTCATATTTCTAAAATGGCAACCAAGTTGCCTCTTTTCTGATTATATCTTCATTTTAATACTTCCTAAAACTCATTCACAATGACTCTCCTCACTTGGCTACCTTCTTCAATTTTCTCTGTTAATTTCCATATATCTGTCTTTCCTATTTAACACATACATTAAAATCATTTTAAAAAGAGGTTTCTTTTTTTGGGAAGGGGCATACCTGGTGCATGCAGGGGTTACTCCTGACTATACATTCAGAAATCTTTCCTGGAAGGCTCTGGGGACCATATGGGATGGTGCAAATCAAATCCAGGTGGTTATCTCTCTGGCCCCAATACATTAAAATCTTAACCATTTTAGGTTCCTTGCTATTGATAACTCTTCTCCTTGGTATGCTTTCCTTTATACTCTTCCTATAACTAAATGTTAATTTTTAAGAGGATTGCTATAGTTAGAATGGATTATATGTTCAAGTTAAAGTTTACAAGGTAAAACTATGGTTTTCTGGTTGAAAGTGGTGCTGACAAATAGAAAAATAATAACTGGGTAGATTGACAATAAATTCTATTGCAGTTAGGAATTAAAAGAAAATTATATTTGGGTATTCCCCTTGGGAAATTCCTAATACCTCTTTGGCACCAACTTGTAGCAGTTTTTGATATGACATTTTGGCAACGAGGAAACAGCAACAACTTGATCTAAGAGCAGGTTGTCCTATCTCATCACCTAACCGTAAGATGAAATCAGAAGATATGTCGTTCTTTGATCTGTGCAAAAACCAAGAGTGCTAACTACAGAAGACTGACTTTGACAACCATGACTGGGCAGAACTTAGATCCTGGGGCGAATAAGAAAGACTACCCTAGGCTTTAGCCTAGGACTTGTACAAAAATCAAGATCTCTAACTACAGAGGTCCAACTTTGACAACTGAGACTGAGCAGAACTTCTGGAACCATAATAAAGACTCTATCTTAAGCTTCGGCCTAGGATCTGAGCAAAAACCAAGACCACTTATTACAGATGAATGATTACAACAACAATGAAGGACCAGAACTTTTAGAACAGTAAAGACTCTATCTTAGACTTTTTCCTATGACCTGTGCAATATACCAAGATCTCTAGCTACAGAGACCTGAATTTATTATCCACAACTGAGCGGAAAGTTTCCTGGCACCATAAAAAGACCTTAGGATATGGTAATGAACATGTACAGAGTCAGCAGTTGTTCCCATGACAGTATGCTTCAAGGGCAGAGAACCCTGAATTTTATAGGCCAAGGGAATTCCCTTTCTTAATTCCCCAATAGTTACTGTGCCTATGCAAAAAAGGGGGAGGGGCACAAAAATTTGCCACACCAGCACTCCTTCCTTTGTTTTTTTTTTCATTTATTTATTTTTATCTTTTTTCTTCTTTTCTTTCTTCTCCACTCTTGTGGTTATTATTTTGTGATTTTGTTGTTGTTGCTGGGTGCTTTTTATTTTTTTGGTAGTTACTGTCTATATATTTTTTTTACTGTTGTTTGTTAGTTTTTTGTTATGTTTTTCTTCTTCTTCTTTTTTTTTTTTTTTTGTCTTCTTCCAGCAGAACCACACAACTTGAAACATTTTGTTCTCCCTCATGAATTGAGGGGAAAGATAAAAATGAACGGTACCAGGACCAAAAAGCAATATGAACATTGAATGGAAATAAAAAATAATCAGACTTAAACACCAAACCCAAAGTCAACAACAACAGAATCAATACCCTATCTACAATAAGCTATACACAGAGGGGAACAGTTACACTAGCACTCCCCGGGGGCAAAGAAGGGCGATATGGGACACATTCTGGGAAAAGGGGTGGAGGGAGGACACCCCTGGTGGTGGGAATGGCCCTGATCAATTGTCACTATGTACCCTAAATATTACTGTGAAAGATTTGTAATTCACTTTTGGTCACAATAAAAATTATTTAAATAAAAGAAAATTATATTTGGGAGAGAAAGAAATAGACAGTTTCAAACTTCTTGGCTAGTAGGATAAGTAGCGATTTTTATTAAGAAGAAAAATCCTGTAGGCAAATATTTATGTTATATTAAGAGCAAAGGTTATCAACAAAACTTACTTAGAGGGTTTTGGGTGGAGACTTTGTGTCAAGAGAGGGATGAAGGGGCCGGAGAGATGGTGCAGCAGTAAGGCGTTTGATACCCTCTCCTCCACCCCCCTACGACCCCCTCACCCCCCACCCCCGGCTTCACAAATGGTCCCCTAAGCCAGGAGCGATTTCTTAGCATATAGGCAGGAGTAACCCCTGAGTATCACGGGGTGTGGCCCAAAAATTAAAAAAAAAAATTAAGGGATGGGAAATAAGGTCTAGTGTAAGATATTATAGTCTGTGAAGATGAAGCCAGTGATGGTGATTCCTGCAAGAGTTTGTGATCTAGTCTGGGAAGAAAGGCTTAGTATTGGTTGAAACAGCATAGTAAGAACACTATACATAAAACTGGGGAGTAACTTCTGGAAGATTATTTGTTTATTTTAAGTGTGGGTGGGATAATTATAATGTGTTTAGCCAATCAGGTTCAAAGGTTTTCATCCAATCAGTTTCAAATTATTGGGAGGTGAAGGTCATTACTGATCACAAAACCTTCAGCTGACATTTGTATACGTGCAGGATTTTAGTGGTTTAGGGGAAATCAGGGCTCTGTGTGTTTAGGGGAAAGAAGGGTGTGGGCTCTAATTTCAGGAGGCCAATTTGTGCCTTTCAGATAAGCTCTCATATGCCCCTCATGTTAGGTTGGCCTTTCTTACACAGTTGCCTATTGAGGCTCCTTTCGGGGGTCTGGTGAGAATACACTTTAGGAGTACCTTTGCTGGTCTTCCTTGGTGAGATCCTTATTCTGCTTTCCTAAGCCCAGCTACAGACTGGAACTGAATCAGCTCAAAGGAATAAAGGTCTTTGAAATACAGAATCCATTTGCGGAACATGAGCAGTCTTTAAGAAGTAGAACCCCACATCAGGATGTGGTTGAACCTACTGTAAGAGGAACAATTCTAACACTGGTTCAAAAGCCATGTAAATAATATTAAAATAATTCATAATGTTTTTGTTATAGCTTACTTTGCATGTCTTAATACCTAGAATAAATTAACTTTATATTATAGTTGTGGTTCAAACAGGCTGTTAAAATTAACCTACACCCATCAAGATGTATTGTCTCCCTTTAATGACTACTTTTAGCATAAAATTTTTACTCTTTACTATGAGTGACTAATAATTGTAATATGGATATACTATGACTGCTATTATGTGGTGGCTAGGGAAATCTGCTAAACAATTTCATGGTACCTTCTTCACTTGGACAGCCATAAACTTTAACCTCTGAATATTAAAGTTGATTTTTTTTACATGAGCATTGGAGGCATTCTAGTTTGAATAACAATAGTAAGACATCCCTTAAATAATTTCACCCTAGATAAGTTAAAAAATCAAATTTAGCAAAAACTTATAAATATCCTTGCTTTCTATAAAATGAAAATACCATACAAATTCTGCATGTCATCCATAAGGATGCAAGGCAAATTAACTCAATAGTTCATTAATACTTTTGTTAAAATATTAGAACCTTAAATTAAGCAGTTTAAAAAAGACAAATGCCTCCTATATGTGTACTAATCACTGATCTTAAGAAATTATTTAAATTTTCTGTTGAAGAGAGACTGTTTTATAGGATAACAGCCACTCTAACAATTGGCTTAAATTAAAATGATATAATCTTTATAATAAAGTTTTGTATAAAAAGCTATCCAAATTTATATAAAAAATTCTAAATTTTGCCTATAGGAAAGGTAATAATTTGTTTGAAAATTTGATTAAATATAAGTTCTTTCTATAGTAAATGGATATATGCATCAATTTATAAAATTTCAAATACTTAAGATGTCCCTCAGCCAAAATATAAAATATAATTGAGAAAGTAAATATGTGATTAAACCTTTAGATAAATTCTAGTTTATAAAATACAGAACTTCTTATGTCAACAGTATATAAAGTATTGCCATTTGTAATACTTTTCTATTTTACCTCTACTCTTGTAATTTGTAAATCATTTCAAAGTAATATTATGAAAGATCACTTTGATTGTGTTGCAGCCAAAGGGGACATAGTCAAACTGGTAATGAATTGTTTGGGGGAAATTCTAAAACTAAGGAGTAATATCTTAACCCTGAAGTAGTCCAAAGATATAAAGAGCACATAGCTTTTGAAGTGAAAATACTTAGCTCTATGGAGCTGAAAAAATAGGGGCCACTATACAGATATATTAAATGAAACAACATCCAGAGAAATGTGACTCCACCATCCAGAGAAGGAAAAGTTATAGGAGAATATAAAGCTACTCTTAAGAATATGAATGGACCATAATGAGTCCAAAATTTTTCCCTGTCAACAGTACCCAGATTAATTTTTTATATGCATAGAATGTCAGGAAATTTTCAGAAAGGGTATATAAACTTCTTTAAAGGCCACTCTGCCTTTACAATTGTGGAGAATCTCCAATTCTCTCTTGAACACAATTTTTTCATTTTATGCTTTCCTTTCTGTCTTTCTCACATTAGTCTTAATAAACTTATTTAAATAAAATTATATTATTGCATTATTTTTTCTTCTGAAATTATTTCTGTCAACAATGGCAATTTTGGGGGAACACCTGTACTGTGGTTAGAACCAACTTTTCTAAAAACATAAAGTACTTTTTACACTAGTGCAATTAATTCCTGTTGGTCATAAAACAAGAAAAAATGTATAAATTATTTATCATGGGGCAGTAATATTGATGTTAAATTCAAAATCAGGACTCATACAATTTTCTTCTAGAAGTTCTTTGAGGAGAGACAAAATGGTATCCACTACCATCCATACTACCCACATAAACCAGCACAGATGATAAATTAGTACTGAATAAGTAAATACATGAATGTATACTTTTCTCTTTAAAAGATTACTCACTACTATTAGTTTCTATTTTACTTGCTTTGGTTTAATGATTTTGAGATAAAAGATAATTTTCCATTTGGGAAATTATTATTTTCTCCATTGTCATCTTTTCATGTTCCATCTATGAGAATTTTTTGGTGTTTTAAAAATAACAGCTACAAATAGAATTTTTTCTTCTTACTTGTTTGCTTTATAGTGAGTGGAAGAATGAAATGGGTGAAAGCTTTTTCCTTCTTGGCTTTAGTTTAAGCCTGAGGCTATAAACCTCTTGGGCCAGCTGAAATCCAATCTGGTATTTCTAATATTTGTAATAAAACATTTGCCACAAAGTAGTCTATTTTAGAAAAAAAAAAGTAAGTCATGTGTCTACTTGCCTGGGTCTTTATATGACCCCCCTTTTTTTTTGGATATTACACAAAATGAATCATAGAGTGCAAAAAAAGTATCAAGCTATTTCATTGGAGTGCTAATATGCTTCTAAGAGAAAGCATCTATCATTATGTTGCAGGTGACTTATATGAGGTGGTGAGAAAAGGGGGTGCAACTGTGAGACAGTAGTTACCACCTCTTTATCACTTCAATCATTTTGAACATTTCTGGAAGGTTTCGGACTGATAAAGACTATGATGAGCACCTACACAGCACAAATCTCAAGTCTCACCAGCTCTTCATGGCAGTAATCACACTGAGCACAAGTCTCATTTGATTTTCACAGGAATTTATAGCTTCCACAAGGCAATTTCTCAGAAATCTGTGGACTCAGTTTCACATTTTTTAGAAAGGGGAAAACTAGGCCTGACCTCTGTCCATTTATCATCCTGCCTTTGTAAATATATATAGTATAAATATATATGTCTATGTAAATATATATATACATATACACATAGATAAAAAGGTGAATAGTAAAATAAGATAAGTTTATTTGGTAAATATAAAAAAAAAGAAAGAATGATCTACTCAAGAGATAATACAGGTTTCTCATAGTGGAGAAAGCCAAGTATGCATTCTAATTAGAGTTGTAGACAAGTTACCAAGACTGAGAATATCCAGCCAGAATGTAAAGGAAATATAGAATAGAAATATATATATTCTATATATATATATATATAATATATTAGGTGAAGATGTAAGCTCTCATTACCATGGCAGTAAACATTTCAATTAAATATCCCAGTACTTGGGTGAGAGACATAGTTCATCAAGTAAAGCAGTGAATCGAGTTTGAGCCCAGTACCACATATAATACTGAACTTTGTCTTATGTGTTAGCCAAGAAGTTGTTGAGAAGAGCTGAGCAGATCTGCCAAACCAAATATATATCACTTACGTTTATATCTATATGTGTATGCTTATTTATATAGATAATATCTCTATAATGTAGTGATGAATTAAAATCATGTACAAATTGTCAGTGAAGTAGAATTGGGGGTATAATCCAAAGAAACCCAAATCCTTCAGTTCCTTAATAATTGTTTCTTTTCTTATTCAGCAAATTTAATTCAAAAATTGAGGTCCTCACAGGAGTGATCTCTAAAGACAGAGCCTGGGCTAAGCCTTGGAAATATCCAAATGTGCCCCAAACAAAAATAAACAAATCAAAAAGAAATACCAAGAATAAAAGGGGTCAAAGAGATAGCACAGCAGTAAGGTATTTGCCTTGCATGTGCTGACCCAGGATGACCCCTGGGTCATTCCTGGTGTCCCATTTGGTCCTTTGAGCTTGCCAGGAGTGATTTCTGAGCACAAAGCCAGGAGTAACCCCTAAGCTTCGCCGAGCTTGGCTCAAGAACTAATCAATCAATAAATCAATAAACTGCAAAAAGGAATGTATAATATATGGCTGAGATCTATGTGATTTAGAGAAGAAAGTTGAAAAGTAGGGGCATGTTCATGGTGATCCATGCTTAACAATTAGTATATAAATGGAAAATATTCTCTACATGGTCATACTATCACACATTTACTTATGTTTTAAATTCCAGAAGAAAAATATTTATAAAATTAACTTGACCTATTTTATTTTATGTCTAATAGTTTATAAGGGACTATAACACCAATAGATGTGGATTTAATAGAGCTAACCCATTTGTGTTCTGTCTTAAATACAGTGTTGCCTTAAGTATTCTTTTGTGTACTGTTCACCCATTCCACCCTTTATATGAAGGCAAAAAAGTGTAACGTTCATTTAAAAAAAGTTTCTAATGTGTCATGTGATCAATAGATATAAGTACTTCATTTTTAAAATTAGTCTAAGGCTATTTTCCTTTTACTGCATATAAATAGGGAATTGAAGGGTAAAATAGTTAAAACTTAATGCTATAGTGCTAATGTGGCTTTTAAATCACGTCAGCTGCAATCACTGCATTATAATTAACAATTTATTGAACCAGCAATAAAATGAACATCACATTACTTCTTAAAGCAGCAGAATAAAATGGCTAATAAATAGCATAAGCCAGACAAATTGCAGAGTAATAGAAATTTTCTTAAGATTTATGGTGTGCAGAAAGATGGATGTGCTATTAGTAGGAGCTCCAATACTTGACAAAATTCTTTTACAAAGACATTGTTACCATGCATGTCAGAGTTCAGAAGTCTAAGTGGTTTATCCAAATTTCAGCTCTCTGCTATTACAGTGGAAAATACTCATTACAAGGGTTTGAAACTGCAAGTGATGTGTACATTTGCCAACATTCAAACTGCTACTGCCAAAAAGATACTAAAATATTTTATAAACTGTCAAATAACAAGTCTGCTAGCTTAATATGAATCTATTTTATACTATACAGACTGTAAAAACCTATTACATTAATTCACTTCCTGCAAAACTTTTAAAGAGCAAAGAACAGCCTATATGAGGATAAGCAGAGTAAATGTTTTTTCATCTATTGAAACACTGACAGTATCATGCTTCTGTTAAAGAAGCATTATTGTCTTCCTGGAGGACAATCATATTCTCTTTAACTATAAATACTCAATGAATCAAATAAATAAAGACAGGTCACAGAAATAAATTCAATCTACAGCATCTCAGATTTACACAATAAATTATTGATGACAGTGGAATTTTCCAGATTTTTCTGACAATACATCAATTCTGACATGGAGCTATTATATGGATAATTTAAAATAAAAATAAAGTATTTTGTAATAATACACAATTATCTTTTACAAATACCTTTTATTTTTATTTTAATATAATTATGATCACTAACAACAATTATAGTAATATAAAAAGACCTAATAGTACTAAAAAGATCGGTATTCTACTGAAATATGGAGAACTTCTAGATATCTGGAGAATCAAACATGGTGATATTCAATGGCTACTCCTGGCTCTTTACTCAGGAATTACTGGGGTAATGATTAAAGAACCATATGCGAAGTTGGGATCCAGGAAGACTATGTGCAAGGCAAATGAACTAGCTGCTGTTCTATCACTCTGGCCATTATTCTAGATATTTTTTCATCTAGTTAGTTTAGCAATGAGAAGCATTTTCATATATAATATATAATGTGCTCATTAAATATCAAATATCTTAAGTCTGCTTATACCTTAAGTAAATTTTACATCGTACATGTTCTAAAATCTTGCAATATAAATTCTATAATCAAACTATATGACTTTTTTTTAGTGTTTTGGGCCACACCCGGCAGCACTCAGGGTTACTCCTGGCTTCGCACTCAAAAATCACTCCTGGTTCTCAGGACCATATGGGCTGTCAGGAATAGAACCCACATCTTTCCTGGTTCAGTCACGTGTAAGGCAAATGCCCTACTACTGTGCTACCACTCCAGCACTATATATGACACTTTTTAATCATATATTCTTGTTGATAGTAAAGTGCAAAATATTATTTGCTCATATTATTATATTTTAATACTTATAGAACACTCTGAGTTAAGATAAGAACATCTTTACAATATAGAAAGTTATTTCCACATTTAGAAGCATGCAATGTGCTGCTAATGTATTATCCTAAAATTTTTATGAATTTATTATTTTTCCACTTAAAACTTTGGAACAAGTCTTGTTATTGACCACTGATAGGAACCATGGCATATTGAAATATAGAATACAGACACCTATTGAATGATTAACTAAGTCATACTTGAACTTTTCTCATTTTAAGTGCCCTTTGAATAGATGTCTCTGAATATCTTTGCTCCAAATTCTCTGCATGGTGATCTGCCTTCCTTGAAAAAAGAGATAATGGCTTCTTAGAAGAAGTATCTGATGTGCTTATTCTTCAATATAAGAAACAGGTTTCTCTAACTTCAAACTCCATCTCCTGTATTATATTCCATGTGTTTGCCTTTTAGTTCACATATTTTTATGGAAATGGGAATTTGTAAATGTTTACAAGAAAAATTTCATCATTTGGGGGCTTTGCTATTATTATAACAGTTAACTTTTCTTTGTTTCCCTCTTGGGCCCGTATATTGTGTTCTTTACACTTCTCATAATATTGACATCATCTTTAATTCGCAAAAGGTTAAATATCAAAGATTTCACACAGTTGAAAATTTCAGAGAAGGCAGATTAAGATAAAATGTTATGCAAATATGCCATATTTAAAGTCCTTACCTTAAAGTCTTTAAGTAGCTTACAATTGTGTAGGTTAGATAAGTAAAATACACACAAGCAATAGAGGAAAAAGAACTAATTTCCATCGGAGACCTATAAAATCCTGTTGCAAGATCTTTAGAGAAGGAAAACAGCATTTGAGATATATAAGGGAATTTCAGAAAAGCTATTGTCTAAAAGGTCTGTAGGCTTGATTCCCTGAAAGTCACATGGTCCCCTGAGCCTACCAAAAGTGATCCCTGAGTTTGGAAATAGGAATCAGCTTTAGGAATCACTGTGCCCCCCCAGCAAAACAAAAATAAATTAAAATAAGAGAGGTGGAGTATTTTAAAACATCAATAGAAAAAAAAAAGAAAATAGGTCAGTACCCATAAAGACAGATAAGTACAATATGATGACAGGACAGTTCGTAAAATGTTGACAATGTCAGGCTGTCTAACTGTAGAGAAGTAAGAAAGAATTGGAGTTCCAGAGCATTAATACAAGACGTAAGAGACTTGTTTGGCATTTCTGCTACCTTAGGTTTGATCCCTGAAACAGCATACCAATAATACCTTTCTTATGTTTCCAAACCTCTTCTACAAGTATTATTTGTGATTTTATTAGAATCTCTTAATTTTTATTTATTTAAAAATCTATGATTTATAAAAATACTGATAGATGAGTCTTAGATATACAGAATTCAAACACCAATCCCACCACCAGTGTCAACTTTCCTCCACAAGTTCCTGTGCTCCCACCCACTCACCTTTCTCTACATCCCTCACATTCCTTCCTGCTTGCCACTTTGACAGGAACATTTCAATATTTGACTTTGGCTCTTTATGATCACTTATGATTCCATTCTAACTTTGTAAATAATTTTTCTAAGTCCTTGAAGAATGTCATCCAAATTTGGATGTGACTTTCATTGAATCTATATAATAGCTTAGGTAGATTAGTTGTTTTTAACAATATTGGTTCTTCCAATCTTTGAGCATTGAATATTTTTCCAAATCCCGAGGTCCACTTTTTATTAACTTATTTAAATTTATTATAGTATGATATACCATGTATTTTATTAAGCTCATTCCTAAATACTTGATTTGTATGAATACAGTCTTATATAGAATAGACTCATTAATTTCTTTGCATTTAAATTCATATATAAGAATACAACTGTTACTTTTACACTGTCTTTGTAGCCAACTTGTTTGTCATATTTTTTGTTTTGTTTTGTTTCTAGGAGTTATATTTCTGATTTTTTTCTATGATGCTTCAATGTATATACCTTTACTTCTCCTTTTCCAATTTGGACCCGTTTAATTTTCTTGTCTTATTTTTAAGTAGTTAGGATTTCTAATACTATATTTAATAAAAGTGTAGATAGTGGACATCCTTGCTTTGTGGCTATTGATAAAATGCTTTTGATTTCTCATAATTATTAATACCAGTTCTGTATTTATTATACATGGTCATTTATTCTTATATATGCACTCCTAAATATATTTATATATAATTTCTATATTTAAACATTGTGATTACAAAATTATTATGGTTGAGTTTCAGTCAGAGAATGTATACCATCCTTCACCAATCCACATTTTCTGCTACAAATGTCCCCAGTTTCCTTCCCATTCACCCTTTGGAAAAAGCATTTTACATTTCTTTCTATCATCTATCTATCTATCTATCTATCTATCTATCTATCTATCTATCATCTATCTATCTATCTATCATCTATCTATCTATCTATCTATCATCTATCTATCTATCTATCTATCTATCTATCATCATCTGTCAATCTCACTCTTTTCTTTTTGACACTGTGGTTTTCACGATAGCTAATGAAGGGGTATCATCAATAACATTTTATCTCCTACCAGCTCCCATTTCTTTCCCAGAATGAACAGTTCCAACTGTCCTTGTCACAATGGATTCTTCACTGCCTTAACTGCATTTACTATTCTTTATCACAAGCTCCTACAATTGAATGGACTTGCTGATCATTATCTCTATTGTCTCTGGATATTATTCATTAGTATCATTTAATTTTCTTATATACCACAAGTGAGTGAGATTTTTCTATGTCTATCCCTCTCCCTGTGACTCATTTCACTAAGCATAATAATCTTCATATATTCCATGAATAAGCAAATTTTATGACTTCATTTTTCTTACCATCTGCATAGTATTTCATTGTGTAGCTAAACCAGTTTCTTTAGCCACTTAGCTAATCTCAGGCCCAGTCAGGGGTTCTCAAACTTTTTAAACAGGGGGCCAGTTCACTGTCCCTCAGACCATTGGAGGGTCTGACTATAGTAAAAACAAAACTTATGAATGAATTCTTATGCACACTGCATATCTCTTATTTTGCAATGAAGAAACAAAACAGATACAAATACAGTATGTGGCCCACGGGCCATAGTTTGAGGACCACTGTGCTATAGACAGTGCTATACTGATGCAGGAGAGCAGAAGGATTTTCTACTCAGTGTTTTTTGTGTTCCTACAGAATATATCTAGGAGTCTTATTGCTTGATCATATGAAAGCTCAATTTTTAGATTTTTTTTTTTTGGTGACCCCGACGTGATTTGAACATTTTTTAGATTTTGCTTCACTGTTATGAAAAGAAAATCTTTCTTCCTAGGTTTTGAGTATTATCAGATTGTTTTCCAAAAAGGCTGGACCAGTCTACATTCAAACCAGCATTGAATGCATTTCTTTCTCCCTGCATCCACTCCAGCACTAGATGTTCTTGTCCTTTGTGATATGTGCCAGTCTCTATGGTGTAAAATGATTTCTCATTGTTGTTTTATTTGCATTTCCCTGGTTCTTAGAGAAGTAGGGAATTTTTCCAGGTGCTTTTTGGCCACATCTATTTCTAATTTGACGAAATGTCTGCTCATATATTCTCCCGATATTTGGATCAGCTTAGATGTTTCAATTTTTCCTTCTTGCTAAGTTCTATCAGTGCCTTATATATTTTAGATATTAACTCTTTATTTGATGGGCACTTGGTAAATAATTTCTCCCATAACATGGTAGTCTTTTTTTATCTTAGTTACTGTTTCCTTTAAAACACATAAGCTTCTCAGTTTAATATAATCTCATTGGTATATCTTTGCTTCCACTTCCTTGGACAGTGGTGTTCTATTTTTGAAGAAGCCTATAGCTTCAATCTCATGAAGTGTTCTGCCTAAATTTTCCTCTGTGTCTCACATGGTTTTAGGTTTTATATAAAGGTCCTTAATTCCCTTAATTCATTTTTTTATTTAACATTTCTGTGTAATGTTAAAAAGAGTTCTGAGTTTTTGTTTTTTTTTTTGGCATGTAGTTGACCACTTGTTAAAGAGGCTTTCTTTGCTCCATTTGTATTTCTTGCCCTTCTAAAGTATTTACTGATCTCTACTTGGGGGGTCAGTTTCAGAATGCTGAAGTCTTTTCCACTGATCTGAGGATCTGTCCTTATTCCAGTACAATGTTAGTTGAATGACAACTGATTTATAGTATAATTTAAAATTAGGAAAAGTGATGCCTTCCATTTCATTCACCAAGCATTTCGTTAGCTAATTATGGGTGTTTTTTGTTACAAATGAATTTTAAGGATTTTTTGATACACTTCTTTGCCAAATGTCATAGGTATTCTTATAGAGATTTCATTACAATTGTACAGAACTTTGGAAAGTATTGCATATTATTTATGTTAATCCACCAAATCCATGAACAGAACATATGTTTCTATTTCATTTGTTCTAGTTTATTATTTGAAGTAGTGAAATGTAGTTTTTTAAATAAATTTTTCACCTATTTAGTTAAGTTGGCTCTGAAGTATTTGATTTTCTAATATACAATTGTGAATGGTATTATTTTTAATGTCTCTTCTCTTTTTATAATCTATGTATAGAAAAGCCATGGATTTTTTTTTAATTTTGTAGATTGCCATATCACTACACAAATTTATTGTTTTTAGAAACTTTTTTGTAGAGTCTTTAGGATTTTCTATATATAATATATCATCCCAAAGAGTGAGAGCTTGGCCTCTTCCTTTTCTATCTGGATGCCCTTGGTATCTTTTTTTTTTTTTTGGTTGATTTCTATGGCAAATGTTCCAATACTATATTGACTAATAGTGGCAAGAGGTTGATATTTGCCTTATATTAAATCTTAGAGGAAATATTTTTAGATTTTTTCCCATTGATTATAATTTTGACAAAAGGCTTATGGTAAATGGCCTTGAGTATATTGAGAAATGTCCTTTCAATTTTCATCTTGAGTGTTTTATCATGAATGGGTACTGTCCTTATCAAATGCTTTCTCTGCACCTATTAATATTATCATATGATTTTATTTTTTCCTTTTATTGATATGGTGTATTATGTTGACTAAGTTGTGTATATTAGACCATCATTTCATTTCTGGATAAATCCTAGTTTGAAGTGGTGTGTATAATCTTCTTGATGAGCTATTATATTCTATTTTCTAGTATTTTGTTGAGGATCTTTGCCTCTATATTTTAGATTGTCATTTTCATCCTAAAGTATGTTCTATCCACCCATTATTTTGTTGAAGTTTTTTATCATGAGCTTGTCAAAAGTTTAATCTGCATCAATTTATTGTGATTAACTTCCCCTTTATTGTTGTATTTTGTTAATTTATTTGCATGTGTGAACCATCTTTATATTACTGGGATAAATGCCACTTGATTTGTGGGGAGCCGAACCATTGCAACCTAGAACAAAGGTGCCTCAGAAATCCCTGACCTTGTTACCCACGTGAACAGAGGCACCCATGCCCTGAGGACAAAGGAAATAGACAAACACTAAAGTAAATTCAAAGCAGCCCAATACATCCAGCCAGAAAGAAAATTATAGAGCAACTTGACTTTGTGTTAGCAAAAGATTAATACGTTTACAGCTGATGTTTTATTTATGCTTGCTGAGTAAAATTTATAAGACCCTGTTTGAATCTTGTACTTTCAGTGTAAACTTGTGCTTTCAGTACAAACGTGCTCTTTACCCCTCCCTATTACCTGCCCCCAGCTTATGCTAATGAGTGCTTGCAATTGTAATTGGTGGAAACTTGTAATACGCCCCCCTGACATATTTTGCCTTTAAAAGTTGATCTCCCCCGGGCAATAAACCCCTTTTGAACAGCAAGAGTTGTCTTGAGGATTTTTCTTACTAACTTCTTAAGTTTTCTTTACAGATCGGACCTGCTCAAGTAAACCCACAAATTACTAGCAACCCTCAGTCCCACACCCCCGAGGGCCGGGGGTCCCCCACCAAGGGTTGCACCATCTTTATATTACTGGGATAAATGCCACTTGATTGAGGTGTATTTTTTGATACGTTGTTAGATTCAGTATTCTAATTTTTTGTTTTGTTTTTGTTTGTGTTTTTTAGTTGTTTTTTTTTTTTTTTTTTTTGGGGGGACACACTTGGCAGTACTCAGGGGTTACTCCTGGTTCTGCACTCAGAAATCCCTCCTGGCAGGCTCGGGAGACCATATGGAATACCAGGAATCAACCCAAGTTCGTCCTGGGTCAGCAGGGTGTAAAAGCAAATGCCCTACCACTTTGCTATCTCTCTGGCTACTAATTTTGATAAGTATTTTTACATTATGTTCTTCTGAGATTTTGGTTTGAAATTTTTTCTGGAAATATCTGTATGCTTTGGGTCTATGTAAAATATTAGTTTTATAGAAGGTATTAGGAAGGAGACTTATTTCTTTGTTTTAAACAAGTTTGCATAGTAAATTCAATAAATTTTCTCTAAAATTTTGATAAAACTTATTTGTACACTCATCTAGATCAGGACTTTTGTTTTAATTACTTTTTTTTTCTTACTTGTGATTGGCCAGAACAGGCCTTACAATTTCTCTTCATTTAACTTTGGGAGATAACATGATTATGACAATATATCATTTCTTCTAACTTCTTCAATTTAATAGCATAAAGTTGTTCAAAATGTATTTACATTTTGAATTACTGATCTATTGTAATTTATCTCTTCACTATAATCCAATATTTTGAAAATTTTCTCTTTTTTTTGTCGTAAGTCTTGCTAAAGTTTTGTTTACCTAGTTTACTATTTCAAATAACCTGATTTCATTGATTTTTTTAAATTACAATCTTTATTTATATTTTGTTGATTTTGGCTCCTATTTGTGCTATTTCTCTTCTTTGTCTATTTTCCAAGCTTGTTATCCATATTATTGAGATGGTAATTTGAACTTTTTCTTATTTTTTAATGTTTTCTATGATTTTTCCTGTAGTACACCTTTTGCACTATCCCATAATTTTGAGAGCTTTCTTTTCATTGTGACTAGTTTTAAGGAAACCTTTTACCTCTTGATTTTTAATTTGATTCAATAGCTCTTTAGTAGTGTTATGTTAGCATCCATGTGCTGTATGTTTTCTTAATATTCTTTCTGTGCTTAATTTCTACTTTCAAGGTGTTATGATCTGAGAATGTACTCTCTAAAATTTTTATATTTATAATTTACATACTTTTGGGTTGTACCCTAATATGTGATCAATCCTGGAGAATATGTTCAACAATCCCAATTATTTTAGCTCCTCATTTGAATCGTTTTCTCTTTATATTCCATGTGGTTGATATGTCTAGTGGTGAAATTGGAGCACTACTACTACTATTGTGTTTTTGTCAATGTGTTTCTTTAAGTTCGTTAGCAGAAGATTTATGAAATTTCCTAGGCCTTCATTTGGTGTATAAATAAATAAATAAATGTTGATGATAGTATTTCCTGATCTCTTGTTTCCTTAACCAATAAATAGTGCCCGACAATGACCTAATTATATTTCTTATATTGAATGCTATTTGTTTTGAGATAAATATAGCCATCTCAGCTTGTTTTTTCTTCCATTTGCCTTAATGATTGTATTACATCCTTTCACTCTGAATATTTAATTATCTTGAGAATTTAGGTTTGCTTCTTTTAGGCAGCAGGTTATTAGATTTTGAACTGATTCATTCATCTAAGCTGTGCCTTTTAATAGGAATAACTTTTGTAAAATTCTGTTTTCAGAGTGACTTTTAATAAATTTTTCAAAGATTGTTTTAGTTGCCACAAATGTGCCAGTTCTAGTTTGCTGAAAAGGTTCTTTGTTGGCTAGTAGACTCTAGGCTTGTCAGGCTTTATTTCATTTAATCTTTTGAATATGGTATTTTTACACTTCCCTGGGTTATAAGGTATCATATGGACACACTGTCTCAAGAAACTGAACAGACAGACAGACTTCCATCATGGTCCTCTTTGTGTTCTCTTTGTGAAGAGATATTTGTGATTCAGAAGGAGTATTTTCACACCCAGGTCTTTGAACCCCAAGGGAAAGTGAAGCATCAGGAAGAGGAGAGAGATCTTCTAGTCGTCCCAGCTAGGATCCACCAAAACAAACAAACAAACAAAAAGCATAATCACAAGAACCTAAGGAAGAGAGACAGACAGGCAGAGAGGTCTTTTTTTGTGACTTAGAAGTGGCATTATCATATCTAGTGAACAAAAATAAGAACATGATTGCTTCTTTTTACTGTTGCAAGTCAGCCCCTGAAGAGGTTGACTGATGGAGGGATGGAGGATGAGGCCTTTCTCCTCCAGCTCGGAGCACGCGTCTGCCACCCTGTCTAGCCGACAGTTCTGAGGTGAAACGGCGGGTAAACAGCTCGCAGACAGTCAGGCTCGTGGAAATATTAGCTTTATTTGGTGGACAAGACTGAAGTCCAAAGACTCAGCCTCAGTTCCAGCAAAAAAGCCTCGGCCTTCCACAGACCCTTGTTTTTATCCCCCAGAGTCAGGTACCACCCAATGGTGGGATCTGATACCAACCAATGGTGGAAGCAGAATCAGGTACTACCCTAGGGTGGGGGCAGAATGCCAGGTCACACCCTAGGGTAGGGCACAATCACCAATCAGTTTAGGGTGAGTAACATAGTAATCCTCTAAAATATTTACATACACAACACTTTTTACTATGTGGCCACACTTTTATTTCAGTCATTAAGCCATACCACACGGCATTATAAAAGGCACCACCTACTGCAAAGGTCACAATGGGAAAACAATGCAGAAACACACCGCACTTAGCAAATGGAGATAGTAATTCTGAAAACCCACCACCTATATAGCTTCTGATAAGGATTTTAGAGAAGAAATGTTGTGAATGTTAAAGGAACTCAAAGAAAAATTGGGACAGATAGTCAATAAGACTAAAGACTTTATGAGAGTAGAAATGAGGAGACTTAAATAGAAATGACAAATTTGAAAAACTCAATAGTTTATATGTATTATAACTTTAATATATTATATATGTTATATAAAATATATTTATACATATAAACATTTGTTCATATGTGAACTTTTCAATCTCAAAACCAACTTTTAAAGAACTTAAGGGGCTAATTTAAGATAATGAAAATCCCACAAAAACAAAATTCCACAAAAAAATGGAACAAATTTCTACAACAATAATCTCTCTCTATGTCAATGGACTAAATGTACCAATTAGAGGTAACATGTCAAAGTGGATTGAATCCAGCATTCTCTTGCCTAAAAGAAATATTTGGTCATGGAAAGTAGTACACTGAGAAAAACAAGTCAGAGGGAAAGGGATAGACATAGATTGATAACATTTATTATCAGGATATTAGAAAAGAACATAGTATGGTAATAATACTAAGATACAGATATGAAGGCCAGGAAAACCAGACCATGATAGGATTTGACACAAAGAGCAGGGGAGTGCAGTTAGGGCAGAGAAATGACCACATTGACAATGAGAGTTGTTCTCTGGACAAGAACTAATGCTGAAAGAGATAAAGTGATAAGTATTATACCACTTCAGTAATAATAGTGTAAACCACAGTTCTACAAGCTTCTACTACAGTGAAGATAGGATCAGAAAGAGAAAAAGATAGTCATTAAAAATGTTTGCCACACTGGAGCAGGAGAGATATCACAGCGGTAGGGCATTTGCCTTGAATGCAGAAGGATGGTGGTTCGAATCCCGGCATCCTGTATGGTCCCCTGAGCCTGCCAAAGGCGATTTCTGAGTGTAGAGCCAGGAGTAGCCCCTGAGCACTGCCGTGTTGGCCCCCCAAAAAATGTTTGCCACAGAGGCAGGCAGGGGAGAGGGTAGGAGGGATTGTGTAAAGGTTATACTGACATTGGTGATTGAAATGTAGATTGGTGAAGGAATGATGTTGGATATGTATGACTGTTTTCATGGTGTTTCAGTTAAAGAATTAATTTTATCAAAAATAAATAAATGAGCGAGTATCAAATGATAAAAGTTTTGTTTTATTTTATTTTAGTTTTTTGGTTTTTGGGTCACACTCGGCAGCACTCAGGGGTTACTCCTGGCTCCAGGCTCAGAAATAGCTCCTAGCAGGCTCGGGGGACCATATGGGATGCCGGAATTCGAACCAATGACCTTCTGCATGGAAGGCATGCTATCTCTCTGGCCCTGATAAAAGTTTTTTATAAAAGGTATATAAAAGGCTTGCTGCAATTCTTGTTTGTTTCCCTTTATTTGAGGGTGTACTTTTTCCTTCTGGCTCTGTGTGTGTTTTTATCTTTGTGCCTCTTGTATCTGTAGGTATTTCTCTCCAGAAATTAGGAAAGTTCTCTGTATTTATTTCTTCTGCCAACTATTCACCCAATTCTCCTTTCTGTCTTCTGGTAGTCAAATATTGTGCCACTTGCTATTATCTATCACTGATCTTTTATATGTTCCATTTCTTTATTTCTCTTTTGTCATTTCATTATTGGTTATGAATGGTGTTTTGTCTTCAATATCATTGATTACAATTCTTCCACATGTTGAATTCTGTTTATATGAATTGCTATTGCTATTGTATTTTTAATGCATTCAATTTCTTTAGTATGTACTTTGATACCTTGGTCAGTTCATATTTAATTAATAGAATTGCTCTTTCAATTATTACTTAATTTCCTTGGTCATTCCATGAAAAATTGATTTAAATTCCTCATCAATAAGGCTTGAAGTTTTATTCAAATTCAATGATTTTTCTGGAACTAGAGACCTTGTCTGTCATAACATGCAAATTTCTTTGTTTTTAATCGTTTATTTATAGTTTTGCTATTGTTGTTATTTTTCTCTTACTGCAGCTGCAGTTAGGTCTTGAAAATTTTTAAAGAATTAAAATAGAAAAAAACACTGAAAGGTGTGTGTCCAAAAGTTTTTTTCCTGTGGCTGGAGTGATATCACAGTGATATGGCATTTGTGACCTAGGACACTGACCCAGGACAGATCAGGTTCCATTCCCAGCATTCTATATGGTCCCCCAAGCCTGCCAGGAGAAATTTCTTAGCACAGAGCCAGGAGTAACCCCTGAGCGCCACTTGGTGTAGCCAAAAACAAAGAAACAAAAATTTTGTTTCCTGAAGACAATTCTTTTATGTCACAGAACCTCTGTTTACACATAGATTATCCAACACTGCCCTGGACCACCATGCTCCTGAGGCCTCCCAAATGCACCACCAATGAAACATTCTCACTGAAGGTCTGGAAGATACTAAGAGCCACATAATCCAATCATTCAAATAACTTTAATTTTCATAACTAACTCACACAGGTATTAGTGCATTGAAAATAGATGGTTCAGTCCTAAAAAACACTTTTTCTATATTTTTTCTTTTGCCTTTCTCTCCCTCTCCTCACTTTGAAGCTCAAGCCAGCCCCCCAATCCCAACATTTTTTTTTTTTGGTTTTTCTTTTTTTTTTTTTGTTTTTTTCTTTTTTTTTTTGTTTTTTTGTTTTTTTTTTTTTATTTTTTTTGTTTTTGGGTCACACCTGGAAGCTCTCAGGGGTTACTCCTGGCTCTCTGCTCAGAAATAGCTCCTGGCAGACTCAGGGACCATGTGGAATGCCGGGATTCTAACCACCGTCTTTCTGCATGAGAGGCAAACGCCCTACCTCCATGCTATTTCTCTGGCCCCACATTTTTTTTTATCATGTTCAAGTAAGGTTTGATTAAGAATTTCATCTCCTGGGCCAGAGAGACAGCACAATGGTAGGGCGTTTGTTTGCCTTGCAAGCAGCCTACCCACGACCAATAGTGGTTGGAATCCCAGCATCCTATATGGTCCCTATATGCTTGACAGGAGCGATTTCTGAGCAGAGAGCCAGGAGTTACCCTGAGAGCCACCGGGTTTGGACCCAATCCTCGACCCCAATTTTAACTCCTTATTGATTTTTTTGGCCTCTGCATATTCCAGGAGAGATTTGTCACAAACTACTACACAGATAGTAATGACTTCATCCCTGAGGGAAGAGTTTATTCTTAAGGCCTGTTTATTTCCCTTCTCTACAGAGGACATCAGAATGTTGTCTTCTACACTTTCATTCAGCAGGATCTAAACCCTTCTCACCACCTTGATGTCATTAAATGGCATGTCATGTCTTAGCACGTGTCTCTCCTACTCAGAGTCCTGGGAAAACACCTATTTACAAAATTTACAGGGTATACATTTCTTGGTGTTCAGAGGGACCCTTTCGTCAGAAAACCACATTAGATCTACCTCATCCTTGCTGTTTATCTCTTTTTTAAAACATAATTTATTTATTCTTAGAGCAAAACCACATGACTTGAATCATCTTGTTCTGTCTCATGAATTGAGGGGGAAAATAAAAACAAATGGTACCAGGAACAAACAGCTATATGAACATTGAGTGGAAATAAAAAATGATCACACTTAATACCAAACCCAAAATCAACAACAACAAAATTGGTACCCCATCTACAACAAGTTATACACAGAGGGAAACAGTTAAGCTAGCACTCTGGGGGGAAGGGGGGAGGAGGGAGATATGGGACACATGTTAAGAAAAGGGGTGGAGGGAGGAAAACTCTGGTGGTGGGAATGATAAATTGTCACTATATACCTCAAATATTACTGTGAAAGATTTGTTATTCACTTTTGATCACAATAAAAATGATTTAAAATTTATTTATTTAAGCACCGTGGTTACAGAAATTTTCATAGTTGGGTTTCAGTCATAGAATGTACACCACCCTCCCCCAATGCCATTTTCCTGCCTTCAATTACCCCATTTCCACCCATACTCCACACTCTGTCTCCACACTCTGTCTCTGGGACTGGTATTCTGCTTCTCTTTCACACACACATTCTCTCTTTTTCCTTTATAACATTGTGGTTTGCATTATTCTCATGTCATGGCTTGCCATACATATAACTTTATCCCCTTTCAGCACCCCATTCTTATCCAGAGTGATTAATTTTAACTATCATTATTATGGCAATTGTCAGTACAGTTATTATTCTAACTGCACTCACTACTCTTTGTGGCAAGCTGGTTTTCCCAGCTCTCTATTGTTTCTGGACAGTATTACAATAATGCCTTTTAGTTTTATTAAATCCCACAGATGAGTTAGACTATTCTATGTCTATTCCTCTCCCTCTGACTAATTTAATTCAGAATAATAATATCCATGTCCATCCATGTATAGGTAATTTCATGACTTCATTTTTCCTAACAGATGCACAGTATTTCATTGTGTACCTATACCACAGTTTCTTTAACCACTCATCTGTTGTCAAGCACTTGAATTTTTTCTGTAGTCTTCCTTGAAGAAATTTTCTTAAGTTTGTTTTTGATCTCTATTTTTTGATGGGGATTATGTATTTTTCTTATTATGTCAGTACCTTGTAAATCTTAAATATTAACCCTTCATTACAGGGGTATATTGTAAATAGTTTCTCCCATTACATGGCTAGCCTTTGTATCCTAGTCACTGTTTCCTTTGAAGTTTTTCTCTTCTTTTTCCTCATCCTCACTACTGGTGCTCTCAATATTTTCCTTCATCTGTTCCAACTAGCTCAAGTTTATCAATCCAACCAACTCGATGTTACAGCTTACTTTATGTTCATCCTGAAGGCAGATGTCCAATTCCTCTGTTTGCTTGGTCTGATAGTAGATAACTGCTTTTATAAGGTTTCAGTTCATTATACTTTTCTGTGTTGCTGGAAACCTTCATCTCTGAAGAAGAAGGCACACTTATGACAGTGGAAAAATATTCCCTTCAAGTATTTTGAACAGTTTTGAATGGCATAATTCAATAGGGAGTCACTCATTTTTCTTGGTGAAGCATGATATGACCAAACATGTTGCATTTGTATTTGGTATGATAGAGGCAGAGAGTATAGTTAAGGTATTTGGGACCTTCCTGTGGTACAAATGAGTTATTGATTTCCATGTGCATAGTAAAAGCAGATTTAACACCAATGTAAAGGGAGCAGTCTTTGCTCTGAAAGAGCTTCTTTCCTTTTTTTTTTTTGTGCCTTTAATGATACCTAATGCTATAGATGTAGCAAGAAGAAAATTCACAGAATTTTCAGTGAATAACAGCTTGTTTTCTGTTCAGTGCCACAAGCAACCCTCAAATGAGGCACAAGGCTAATCCAGCTGTGATTTCTTGCCAGAGCAACTGAATGATTCAAATGACGCTGAATATCTGAAAGATCAGAGTAGGATATCTTGGAGTTTTCCACTTTTTCAGTTGGAGAAGCCTTTTTGGAGGACTAATGGCATATTAGGAGAGGAGGCTAACAAACTGTGGCTTGGGGATGGACAGAGCTTTTCTGTGAACCTTGAGGGACTTCTCCTTCGACTGGCTGATTGTTATGGAGAAGGAGCACCAAAACACATGATGGCATGTTTTCACCATGAGTTTTGAGTACGTAAATTTTTTAGCTGGCTGTTTTAGTAGGACTTGAAGAAACAGTTTGCATCTGAATGGTTTATGGTGTCCATGGTGGGTTTGTAAATGGCAATATAAATTGTGCCTGAAAGCAGAAACAAAGGAGCAATACTCATGGCTGAACTTGTCCTCACTGGTGAACATAGCCAAGACCAGATGGATCCTCTTGTGAGAACAGAGACTCTGCATGGACATCAGGACTCTGTTACATTGACTCCAGTAACCCCTCAGTGAGTTTCATCCTCCAACATTTCATAAAACAAGCCGTGTTCACCATCCACCAAGTCTACCAGGGTGCCAGAGCTCTTTTTTGGGCAGCTTCCAGAACAAGTGGGAAGCGTCTCTGACCTTCTGATTATCAGGGACTCTGCCCTACTCGACCTGTTTGTGGAAGTGGTTGCAGATGGCTTGGAGGGTCCGGTATATTTCACACAGAATTTATATTTGTAACCCACCACTCTTCTCTCCTTGATCTTTGGCACCTCTTTTAAGTGAACAAAAGGCACAAAGACTGTGGCCTCAGTATCTTCTGATCCCTAGTGCAGTAGCATATTACCTGATAAATCCTCTGAAAAAGTAAATTCATCCTTTATAAAAGGAAATTTTACCTCTGTCTAACTACTGGCATTTATAGACCCAGATCATTGTTCATTTGCATTGTCTTCAGCAACAGCAGTGGGGTGCAGAAATGCCTTGTAGAAATTCTGAATGTGTGCCATGAGATCTTCTTATGATGGTGCTCAAAGTCATCACCTTAAAGAACCTTCATGATCAGGTTTAATATTTCCAACAAAACTTAAAAGAGTGGTAAACCCTTATCTGAATTATGATGGTTCTTTAATACATAACACCAGCTGAATGTACCATCTAAACAATGATTAAAGCATGCAAATATAATCAACATACAAATTTGGGATATGAAAGGTAACGAGGAATTAAAAATATATAGAAAAATTCACATGGCCTGGAGAGATAGCACAGCGGCGTTTGCCTTGCAAGCAGCCGATCCAGGACCTAAGGTGGTTGGTTCGAATCCCGGTGTCCCATATGGTCCCCCGTGCCTGCCAGGAGCTATTTCTGAGCAGACAGCCAGGAGTAACCCCTGAGCATCGCCGGGTGTGACCCCCCCCAAGAAAAAGAAAAGAAAGATTCACATGATAATTTTAACAATATCTTTATTAAGCACCATGATTTCAAACATGCTTGTAGTTGGGTTTCAGTCATTAAAAGAACATTCCTTTCACCAGTACAACATTCCACCACCAGTGCCACCATCTCCCTCCTCCTTCACTCCCTGTCTGTATTCAAGAGAGGCATTCTACTTCTCTCACTTATAAACATTTTCATAATAGCTATTAGTGTAGTTATTTCTTAAAACATGCACCAGCCATGATAATTGTCAGGGTAGCCATTTCTCTAGCTAAAATCACCACACTGTGGTACGCTTCATATCATGGGCCGGTCCTTCCAGTCCTCATCTCTATTGTCTCTGGTATTATTACAACAATGTCTTTTATTTTATTTAAAAGTCATAGATGAGTAAGACTATTTTGTGTCTATCTATCTCCCTCTCATTTAACTAGCATAACAGTTTCCATGACCATCCATGTATAGGTAAATTTCATGACTTCATTTTCTTTGATGGTTGCATAGTATTCCATTGTATATACATAATTTCTTTGTCACTCATTTGTTGTTGAGAATCTGGATTGTTTCCAGATTCTGGCTATTGTAAATAACCTTGAAATGAATATAGCTGTGTGGAAGGCATTTTTGTGTTGTACTTTTGCGATTTTTTTCTTTTTGGGCTATATTCGGTGATGCTTTCAGGGGTTACTCCTGACTCTGTGCTCAGAAATTGCTCCTGCTTGTGGGACCACTTGGGACAACAGGGATCAAACCCAAGCCTGTTCTGGATCAGTAGCATGCAAGAAAAATACCTATCACTGTACTATCACTCTGGAGCAATTTTTTATAACTAAATTACAACTACAAACATGTTTGTAATCCTGGTGCTTAAATAAAGATATTAATTAAAAACAATATAATAATACCCAGAGAAAATAGAGATAAGATTTAGAAAGATCTGCCCATGATATGAAGCTTACAACAAAGAGTGGTGAGGACTGTTTGATAAATAACTGAATCAATAATTATCATGGCATTGATTGTGTGAGAGAGAATAGAATGCCTATCTCGAAGACAGGCAAGTGTAGGGAAGGAAAGTTACACTGGTGAAGGGTGGTGTAAATTCGATCAGTGAAATTGAACTATGAATGTTTCTGTAGCTATCGTGCTTAAAGAAATTATTATTTAAAAAATAATTTATTAAAAAAAAACAAACACACAAAACGAGGCTGGAGAGATAGCACAGTGGTAGGTCATTTGCCATGCATGCAGCCAATCCAAGACAGATGGTTCAAATCCCGAAATCCCAAATGGTCGCCCTTTGCCTTCCAGGAGCGATTTTTGAGTGTAGAGCTAGGAGTAACCCCTGAAAATTGCCGGGTATGACCCAAAACCAAAATAATAATAATAATAATAACAACAACAACAACAACAATAAACCCACAAAACATACACCCTGCAAAATGAGTCAAGTATATGTTGTGCAGTGTTCAGGGTTTACTCCTTGCTCTGAGCTCAGAAATAACTTCTGGCAGGCTCAGGGGATCATATGGGATTTCAGGGATCAAACCTGGTTCAGCTGTGTGCAAGTCAAATGCTTGTGCTATAGCACTGGCTCAAGTTTATATTATTAATTTAAAAGTTTACAATTTCTACTCAAGACTTTTGTTTTGTTTTGTTTTGTTTTGGGGCCACACCCGTTGACCCTCAGGGGTTACTTCTGGCTATGTACTCAGAAATCGCTCCTGGCTAGGGGGACCATATAAGAAGCCGGGGGATAGAACCGTGGTCTGCCCTAGGCTAGCGCTGGCAAGGCAGATGCCAACTGCCTGCGCAACAGCTCTGGCCCCAAGACTTAGATATTGATCTTCATCAACCCATCAGCATCTAGTATCTTCACAGGGTTGTACGAGACTGATCAATTGTAATTTTTAAGTTAAATAATTAGCTAGGTTCTATTGTAAGATTTTTCAAAAAATCTAGTATCTATGTGGAAAAATAAAAGTACAGATGAGGCTATGTAGATATTCTTAGAGGAAGAACAGAGTTGAGAAGTTGAAATAAGAACAGAACTAAGTAGACTTTTTGTTTTTAGCCATACTGTGCTTTGGCTGTTGAAGAAATGACCTCTCAGCTTTCTATTAAAAATAATGCCTTTGTGAAGACATTTCTTTTTCTCTCTGCCATGAATATGTCTGAGATACTGCAGAATAAAAATGCAAAATAACAACTATATTTAGATACACTCCCACACAGACTCCAAAGCATAATATTTCACTGAACACCACATGGAAAAACTGAATTAATATCCATAACTCTTCCACATCATTCATGCTTCAAAGTTGTCATTATAGATTTCTTTGGCCAATACAGTTACAAAATTAGCTAACAACAGTAATCCTTCTTTAATATAACTTTCAATTTACTTCATAAGAAAATATAAATAAATTTATTCTTGTTTTGACTCTGTATATTCATAGAATTTTCATTGATGTTGCAATAAATGACAAGTTTCTACTAAATAAAAATTAAATATAAGTAATATTTACAATTATTTATAATCTAATTCTAAAAATCATAAGATAATCATAAAATTAAAATCATTTGGTATAGTCTGTTCTCAACTCTGTAATCAACTAAATTTGTCACATTACACAAATCATTGAACTTCTCTGACCCTCAAATACCCTCTATGTAAAATGCAGCTTTGGAGTAAATGACTTTTGAGATTACTTTGATTGTTTTATTTGTGATTTTTTAAAATAAAAATAATACGTATCTCCAGAACTGGTTATTGAATGTAGCACAAAAATGATCAGTAATGTAATCATAAAAGAAAAACTAAGGTGCTGAAAACTATCATTAACTCAAACCCTTTTTGTATTACATTATATAACAGAAATAAAAGACTATTTTCACATTGAAAATTAGGGCAGTATATGAAAACATAGTTTTAATTAAAATATAAATTTTAAAAACATTTTATTGGTGATTATTAGAGATTATCAGTGAATAAGGACAGAAATTAGGTGCCCTTTATAATTTTCAATATCAATTAAAATGATTTGGCTTAATAATAAAATTTAGTCTTAGAAGAACATTTATATCACTGCCACTAATGAAATTACTTATGTTATTACAAGTAAAATAACTTTAAGTTCTTATAATTAAGCCAACTTTCCTAGGTTATTCAAATTTTAACTAATGTACAAAAATACTTGTTATAAACAACTTTACATAAGATTTTTTTCTTAATTATTTCTGACATTTTTTAAAAAGGTTTTAAAATAAATATGAAACTCCTAGCAGCACTAAAGAATACTATTTAGAAGTTGAAAATTTTTGTTTTGTTTGTAAATTGAGAAAGTATGGGAATATTTTGAATTATTCTTTTTAATTTGTGGTAACATTTAATTATTTAATATATAAAACTATTCATTAACTCAAATTAAAATGCAGTGGTCTGTCTTAAAATAATGGGGTAAACTGCTAATTTTGCTTTTTCTAAGTCACTGTTTTAACTACAAAGCAAATTTTGAAGTCTATGTTTTCAATGTATTTGCATTAAATGGCATTATTTACATATAAAAAGAAAATTGTCATATCAAGCAACCATATTCATTAAATCATTTAATAAGCACTTATTAGATCAGTTACCTTTCACAATATTGCATATGATAATATCCATGAGCTTTTGTAAATTATTGCTTGTGAGATTTATAATTTTTCATAGGGAAAGTAAGTGTCCTACCAATGCTCAAGCAGCAGTTCATTTTTTATAAGGATGATTTTTAAATGACCTTTGGTTTGCCACAGCTCAGAGGAGAGTTCTGATAAATGGCAAAGTGAATATAGAAACAAATAGACTAGGAATACGTCCTAGGAGAAAGAGATAATGAGCCAGCTTTCCTCAATTTTCTTTCATTAGTAATGGGGGGAGTCATATTTCGACAGAGAATATCAAATGAAAGCAAAATCAGCACAAAAATCTATCTATTAAAGACCTAATAGTGAATTATCATTCCTTGAACAAGTAAGTAAGCAAAGCCTAGGACTTGTGCACAATTAGCAATAAAATGCTTAAAGCAGGAAGCAGTCACACAGAGTAGATGCAACAGAACTATTGGAATAAACAAAATGTGTTTTAGTGAATATCTTGATATACTTGTTTATTGTAGTTTAACAAGATCTTTCTTCAGTAATTAGAAATTCATAACAGAAAAATGAACACAATATATATTATATATTGTGATATATTAAATACATATCGATTTATTATGTATATTATGTAATAGACAATACTTATTCCTGTTCTGTGCACACATGTATGAATATGTATGCATGTATATATATATAAAGAGTTTGAGGCCAAATTTTGTCAATTCAGAGTCCAATGTTATAGATATTATTTGATCATATAGATTTATTGTATAAAAACTTATTGTTATAGCCAGGATTTTCATGCAATGATTGGGATAATCACATAGATAACACACACATCATACAGAATCTCACAAGTTGCAAAGAATCATGATGAGATTAGAAAATGCACTCAATGGTGTTTGCATAGATGATTCAAGAAGCCTTGGGGTATTTTTTCTGTAATTAATCCTTAATGAAATTGTCTATTAGTAATACACACATAAAATTCATAGTCAAAATGTAAAGATATATTATTTTATTATTAGTCTTCCCAGTGATATCATGTCTGGGATACTATCCCACATTTCAAGAAAAAAACAAAAAACAGTTTCTTTATTTACTTAACCAGCTATATGAAGGAAGTAAAAGAAACAAGGGCATTTTATAACTGAATAAACTTTTGAAATATATTACGATCATCTACTGGTTACCATGATCTAATTCCTATCTTATAATGTCTCTTTTTACTTGAAATTGACATAGACAAATTTTTGAACACTATGTCTCATTTTTATTCTTCTTAAAGAGACAGACTTCTCATTACATAATTCTCTTAAAGAAATATACTGTAGATTCTAGTCAATTTTGAAAATATAGAGTATAGCTGGTATATCATTTTAAATATTAACACATAGATCAGGAGGTACATACTTATATGATATGACAAATAAGTGATGTGTAAAAGATTGGGAAATGAAACAAACGGGTCTTTTGGGACTATATACAAAGTGATTATACATTAACAAATTTTAGCCAACTGTGATAAGTAAAATATTGGTCATTTTCAGATCTTCTAACTTTTAGAAGAATCATACACAAAATGTCTCTAAACTGTTTTATACTTATAAGTACTACAAAATCATTCAATGAAAATAGTAAGTGTTCATCATAGCAAATTAAACTAACATCAATACATTCAACTTTGATTTAGACTATACTCTTCTAACTATACAATGAACTATGGCATTATATTCTATAAACTTCTGCTGAATAACATTAAATTGAAAAACTTTATAAATGTTTGGTTTTGTGTTTGTTTATGCAGAGGACACACCCAGTGATCTTCAGAGATTACTCTTGGTTCTTCACACAAGAATTACACTTGGAGGTGCACAGGGAATGCCAAAGATTGAACCTTGATCTGACTCATGCAAAGAAAACACCCTATCCGGGGCACTATCTCTCCAGCCCTGTTTATAATTTTGGTAGAGTCAAATTATTATTATTATTATTATTATTATTATGAGTTAACTACAAAAAGGGAATGGAGAGATAGTACAGCACATATGGTATTTGACTGCAAGTCACCTACGTAGGTTTGATCCAGGTATTCCATATGGGTGCCTTGCCCTTCCAGGTATAATCCTTGACTGAAAAACCTGAAATAAATTATGAGCATTGTAGGTTTTAATTCTAAGGAAAATAAATATAGTGTAAATTAATATTTACATTTATTATAGCATACTTAAATGTTTCCACTAGTGAAAAAATTATCATCTTCTACAGTTTACAAACACATTCAGGTAATGTTTTAAAGCTACATACATACATACATACATACATACATACATACATACATACATACATACATACATATATACAAATGTATAAATGATTCCCAGCTGCCCACACCAAAGCCCCACATCCCACATAGAAAAGAAAGGTTGGTTAGAAAACAAAATACACCCCAACCTTTCCTAACTTGGCAGGGTTAGGGAACACCGAGTCACCTCTTAAATTTGGAGCATTCACAGAATAGTTCTTCTCAAAACCTTCCACCTGTAGGCCTCCCAGTCTTTAAAAAAAGCCCTCACTCAGCACAAGAAAGAAAAGCTATATTTCCACTGCCTCACAAAACCCACAGACGTTTCAGCTCATATAAGATGGTTCTAATCATATTGGGCCTAACTTTTTTTCCCTTAGAAAATATACAATTCCCAAACCAGAAGACCAACCAGACATGCTAGTTTGGAACATTTCTATTATAACTGGGTAACTTCCCTTACTAGTATATATAAAACCCAAAACTTCAACCACTTCTTATACAATTAAACAGACTATTTTTTTTTAAAAAATACCCTGAAACTCCATCACTCTAACCCACCCAAGGAGAAAGAACAATTGGGAAACTATGGAAGACACTAGCAGTTGGGGATATATAGAGAAATTCTAGCAAATTTCCAAATCCTCCAAAGTGAAATAACCCTGTAGATGAGGACCTAAAATCAGCAATTAATGTCTTAGCAATGGAATTTAAGAAATCACTAACTAAAGAAATTAAAAAATCCATATACAAATAATTCAAACACTCAGAGAAGAACTCTATCAGAAGATGAGATAATTCATACAAATGAAAATAAGAACTAAAAAACATGATACAGGACATAATAGCAGAATTACACACATAAAATTGCATAGATAAACATGAAACCAAAATGCAAGCCAGCAGCAAAAAAGAAGGCAATAAAAAATGAGAGATAAGACATTGGAAGAAAATGTAAGGTACTTAATGAACAAAAACAAAAGAAATAATTTATGCCTTATAGAAATACAATAAGGGAAGGAAAAATGTAAAGGAGAAGAACAAGTAGTGAGGGAAATAATGACAGAGAAATCTCCCACCCTTTGAAGGAGTCTGCTGTAAAATTTCAAGAGGAAAATAGAGTACCAAAGAAAATAGACCCTAACATATCAACACCAATATATATAGTAATCCAAATGGCAACACCAAAGAGAGAAATGAATTCTTCAAAGCAATAAAGGAGAAAAAAATTCAAGTACAAAGGAAGGAACAAAAGAATCAAACCAGTCCATCCATTTGAAACAATTCAGGCAAGAAGACAGTGTAATGACACATTTAAACTACTAAATGAAAAAAACGTCCAATCTCAAGTCCAAAACCCAGCAAAACTCTCATTTACATCTGAGGAAGGGATTCTCAGACAAAAAAGACTCACAATATTTGTGCTAACCAAACTAACTCTAACTGAACTACTCAGAGATCAATTACACAAACCGAACACCTAATTGTAACAACAACAACAACAACACTACTCAATATAACAATACAACAACCCTCAAATCAATAATTTCCTAAAATGTCAATAGACTAAAATCTCCTATTAAAAAAGCACAGAATAAAGTGTTGGATCAGGAAACAAAACCTAGAAATAGGCTTTATGCAGGAAACACACTTATAGGTTTAGATAGACACAGGCTGAGAGTAACAGGAAGGAAATCAGTTATACATCCACTGGAGGGGGCGGGGCAGAGCTGGGATAGCCATATTTATATGCTGGGAGATAGAACTGAAGTCTATCCTAGGCTAGCATACACAAGGCAGACTCTTTATTCCCTGCACCACCTGTCCGGCCCCACAAGTTTTAATTTCTGATACTCAACTAGTATAGAGATTAATGTGCTCATATTGAATTATTTTGATCCTCATTTAAATCTGCAGGCAATCTATAGTCAGTCCCCTACACTGACAAATGATCACATTTAAATACATAACTAAGAGTAGACACTGAACATAACTGGTAAGACCCAACCTTCTTCCTCCAAATAAATGAAAATTTAAGTTTGGTGTGAGTCATCATATTGTAAAAAACAGAAGTCTCATTAGGCTTTTCTCAGTACATACTATTATTAAGATATTAAGATATTGATGTTAAATATTAAGATATTCATGTGACAAGTACTGTTTTATATTTAGATATATATTTTAAAATAAGACTATAGGGGCCAGAGAGGTGGTGCAAGTGGTAGGGCATTTGCCTTGCATATGCTAACCTAGGATGGACCATTGTTCAATTCCCCGGTATCCCATATGGTCCCCAAACCAGGAGCGATTTCTGAGCACATAGCCAGGAGTAACCCCTTAGAGTTACCAGGTGCAGTCCCAAAACAAACAAAAAACAAAAAAATAAGACTATAGCTTTCCTGAGATTGTCACTTTTATGATAAAACAGAAATATAAGATCAACTGTAAATAAGGAAGTAGATTTTTCAGTCTTCTAAATATAAAATTGTTTTAAAAGTATATTACACTACATTGTGATATTTATTTTAACACATATGATTCTGCTTATACATTCTTTTGGAAACTTTAGTTGTACTACTGTAAAGATATTCTACCAAATTTTTGAATATATTTTTGTAGTAGAAGATATGAATACTGATATAACCATTCAAATATGCTAGAGAAAATAATAGCACAAAAAGATGCAAAGAGAAAAGCTGAAGATCAATATATGTACTAGTTCTGTTTATTTCCTATATCAAAAGTGGCATTCACATCCAAAAACATGGTTAGCTGCTAGATATAGAAGCTGTGAAGGTAACTTCACAGGAATATTGTCAGAGGTTAAAAACAGTCTCTGAGTTTCATATTAAGGACACAGACAAATCGGAGAGCACGGTTTTAAATTCCAATAAAATAAAGACTTAATTTTGTAGTGTAAATATGTATATGTATATGTGTGTATATTGTGTGTTGGGCTAGTAATAAAATGTAGCCTTTACATATACTACAGACCCATATTCACAGCCTTTGTAAATTTAAAATTTAAAAAATTTTAATATATAACTGTAACTAAAACTAAAACTTAATTTGTACACTCTCAAGTGTTGACCAAGAATAATAATCATGATAGATCATGACTGGGTTAGGTACAAAGATAGATATTGGTATTGATGGACATTTATGAACATTTATTTATCCTTTATTTTCCTAAATAATGTAGTATGAACAATAATACTTTCCATTGGAAATTGTCTAAAATTACTTAGGATAAAGTGATCAGTTCACCTTTGATTTGCTCAGGGATATCTCCTGACTGTACTGGGGATAAAAACAGTGTCTGTTCTCTGCCAAGTGAATACTTTAACTCATATACCATCTCTTTAGATTCAGAAAAAATAACTATATAAAGTTAAGTTAAGTTAGAGATTTCACTAAAGATTCAATTAGAGTCCTGGGTCAAATACCCACACTACTATTTAATGATTTAGAAATATTCTTAAACTATTCAATCTTTTTAAACCTCTTTGCTTTTGTCTACACAGTCATTTTTACCTTAAAGCTTTTATCATATCTATGAAATGAAACAAATTATTTGTATCAGAACTATGTCAGTGTGACAATAAAAATTCACTAAAATAGGGGTCGGAGCGGTGGCACAGTGGTAGGGCATTTGCCTTGCATGCAGATGACCTAGGGTGGACTGCATGGTTTGATCCCCCAGCGTCCCATATGCTCCCCAAGCCAAGAGTGATTTCTGAGTGTATAACCAGAAGTAACACCTGAGTATCACTGGGTGTGGCCCAACCCCCCAAAAATATTTTAACTAAAATAATTTATTAACTCCTGAGTTCCATCAAGAATTCAGATCCAAATAAGCCCTGTATACAGCAGGGTATGGCCACAAAATCAATCAATAAAAGACAATGATCTATTAATAAGTTTTTGAATTAGATTGTTAAAGTTTTGAAGTCTTTTGATTCTAAATACATTTAAATAATATGTTGGAGTGTGCTAAGCATTTTACCATATTCATTAAAACTCATTTTTGAACTTTTACTATATAATCATTCTAATTCATTAATAAATCACAGTAAAAGTTACTTTAAAAAGTATTTTTAGATTAATTGAGAATATTCTCCAGGGCCCGGAGAGATAGCACAGTGGCCTTTGCCTTGCAAGCAGCCGATCCAGGACCAAAGGTGGTTGGTTCGAATCCCGGTGTCCCATATGATCCCCCGTGCCTGCCAGGAGCTATTTCTGAGCAGACAGCCAGTAGTTACCCCTGAGCACAAAAAAAACAAAAAACAGAAAAAAAGAGAATATTCTCCAAGTCATCCTATCTTTAAAATAAATACCTCAGTCAACTGAGAAAATATTTGTGGTACATATGTGTGGTACATTCTACTAGATTTTGCAGGTATATTGCTATTAATAATTCAGATGACTATACAACTATTTTGACATTCTATTAAAATTCTAACTTTCAAGGGATTATTCAAAATATAAAATAGCTAGTAAGAGTTACAGATGCCTACATACACTACTGTGAACTACTTAATTTTAATTTTAAAGGTAATGTATAAGTTACTTAACACTGTACTATAATTCCTATATTTTTACCAGGGGAGGAAAAATGTGAATGGAAAATTAAAGGACTAAAAAAAACTTGGTTTGTAACGATAATCTCAGTTTGGGAAAATCTTCAGTAGAACTGATGGATTTCAAATGCTCATAACAGCTGGTTGCTTAGTGAATTAGAGAGTTTTCTAGAATAGTTTATGAAATATTCTTTGAAAAGTACTAATATCTATTGGCATTGTTATAATAGTGATAAGAATAATACATTTAAAAATTAAATCAGATAAATATAAATGGCTTAAGGGCAGAATACTTGCTTGCATGCAGCAGACCAAGGTTCAATCCCTGGTATCACATATGGTCCCTAAATCCCTTTTAATAGTGATTCCTAAGTATAGAGCCAGTAGTAATCTGAGAGTAGGACTCCCAAACAAAAATTAATCATTTTATATGATCCTCGATCTTATAATATTTATTGAACACTCTAGAGATACATAAAACTGGTCAGAATTCATGATTATTTATAATTAGAAATGTACTTTTAAAAATTAAAAAAATTAATTAAATTTAAATTTTAAATTAAAATTTAATTTTTACCCCAAAGTTAACAATGTTAATTACAACTGCTCTAGCATTTTTATGCAGTTTTGCATACACACACACACATGCACACACAGATTCTCTTCCCACATCTTCACTCATACCCTATAACCCTTACACTACCAACCTTTGTTTGGAGCCATCTGTCATAGCAATCCATCACTCCTTGGAAAAGATTCTTATGTTAAAATCCATATACCAGGAACAGAGTCATTATGCACACATACAGCTCTAGTAGTCTCCTTCCTTCACCAATAATTAGTTTAAGATGCTGCAAAGAATACAATTAAAGGAAACTTGACTGAACTATGAAAAATTCTTACTTAGGAAGCAATACAAGAAGATGTAGTATATCTTTGTTATATATTTTTATGCCATCCCTATAGATAGACATGTCTAAAAGTTCAGTGACCTATAAATTGAACAATAACAACAAAATAAAAAAGAAATTAACCTTACACATACTTTGAATATTTGATTGTTTTAAACATCCTAAATCATAGCTGCTGTAGGCTGCTTCTGTCCTATAGCTATCAGTGGGATTTTGTTGAATCCACTTCAGGGAGAGTGGGCTGCACTGGCAGAGAAATATAAAGTATGAAATAATGAAACCACAAATAGCTCCATGATGAGATGGTAATTGACCCATACAAATGTGATTCCAATAAAAATATTTAATATATACACTTGTCTCCAAAAATTGTCTTCACACACTTTCTTAATATGGATTACAGCACAAATTTGGAGTTCCATATAAACCATTCTACAATAAAAAGTAAATATTTTTGTCTCTATTGCCAGCTCACAATGACGTAGTGACTAATAATTATAATAATTTCTAAACATTTAATGAAGTACTAAATTTGTGATCATTTGCTCCAATTTTCCTTTCTTATATTTTTTAACTTTTGGGTCAAACCCAATAGTTCTCAGGGTCTACTCTTGGCTTGACTTGGCACTGAGGGAATCACACCTATCTGTGCTCTGGGGGCTCATAGGTGATTATTGGTATCAAACCAAAGCCAACTGTAAACGAAGCAAGTGACTTAATCTATGGGCATTCACTCCTGCCACCCTACCTCAATTTTTCCTTTTTAAAATTTTTTGCTCCTCTTTCTGTTTACAAACTACTCAGTTTGTCTGAACTCAACTACTGTTGTCAACATTTTCTATTTTTTGAGTAAACTACACCCTAGAAGAGCAGTTCTTACTGCAAAAATCCTAATGTTAATAAAATAAATAAAATTTCATGTGTTCAGTTGTCAAAGACAATAAATCTGATCTAATAAAATTTAAGAAAATGCCAAGCCTAGGAGATGCATATTATATTTGTATTTTACTAGAAAATATTACATATATAAATAAATGGCATATCCTGAATATATTGGTTTGGTTTTTATTTGGGGGTCACACCTGACAAGGGTCAGGGGTTACTCCTGGATCTTGCACTCAGAAATTACTCCTGGCAGTCTTGGGCTCTATATGGGTTACTGGGGATTGAACCTGGGCCAGCCATGTGTAAAGCAAACACTCTACTAATAATGCTATATAGCTCAGGCCCCCATATCCTCTTTATGATGCTGGTGAAGTCAATTCTCAAAAAGTTGAAGTCACTGGTGAGGTCAGAGTCACTGGTGAGGTCAGATGCCAGGTGAGTAGAGCACTCACAAAGAAGCATCCACTACCCACTTTGGGAGAATAACTCATTTTATTGTGGGTGGGAAATGGATATTTACATTAGTATAGAATAGGGTATCGACTCTGTGTCAGTCAATCAGGTAGGAGGTAAGAGGAGATTAAAATAGGTGTGTGCTTTTGTGTTAGGGAAGACAGGATAAGAGAAAAGGGGATAGCAGGGTGTGCTCTGGGTGTTAAAACAGGGTGTGTACTTAAGATGATTAGCAACATCTCTCCCTTTTCTGTTTGATAAACAAGAAATGAGATGGTTTGTTAAACACAAAAAAACAGAAAAGGGTGAGATAATTCATACTAGATTGTCTTCCTCTAGAAGTGGGAACCCCACATCAGAGCTTACAAAAAAAATGTTAAAAAAATAACTATTATTTTGCATAGGCAGAATAAAATCTAAGATACAAACTTCTAATCTATATTAGATTTAGAGCAGGGTAGCTTTTCCTTATAAAATATCTTGTCATTTCAACTGCAGGTTTCAGGCCAGTCTTTAGTTTGCCTGACCCCAGAGGGTTCTTCTTTTAGGTCCACAGAAAAGTAAAAGCTTCTCTCTCCATCTTCTCTTTGGTGGCTGCCATTGACAGGCATTGTACTAAAGTCCTTTTGGGCTCTCACAAGCCTTAAGTCATGTCCAGGACATCATGAAGCATACCCTAGTTTAAAAGTCATTGCCGGGACCAGAGAGATAGCTTGGAGGTAAGGCATGCAGAAGGTCGATGGTTCTAATCCCGGCATCTCATATGGTCCCTGAGCCTGTCAGGGGCTATTTCTGAGAGTGGAGACAGGAGTAATCTCTGAGAGCTGCCGAGTGTGACCCAAACCACCCCCCCAAAAAAAAGTCATTGCCAAGGTGTCATTAAGCATGCCATGGTATCAATTCATTGCTAGGGTGGTGGAAAGTTTGTTTCTGGTTTCCTCATCAACAAATGGCTAAAAATCTCTGCCCTGGTTCCCTTTATGGGACCCCACATTTAGGGGTATAAGTTCAATGTCAGAGCAACTGAAGCTTACCTCAAGCAATTATAACAAATTTTCAGGGTTAAAGGCCCATTATAGTCATTTCTTTTGGAGTTTCTATGCCTAATAGATGGGAACTCCTCTTTTTTTTTTTTTAAGATTTTCCATATTTTACTGTGTCTATGCAAAAAGAAGCAAAGGATATTGTCACAAGGCAAGATTGTGGCAGTAGGGGAGTATGGCTAGGTTGTAGTCAACTCTCCCTGATACACACACACACACACACACACACACACACACACACACACTCACACACACACGGGGATTTTGTTATTTCTTGGGGAAAGATATTATTATTATTATTTTGGGCTTGATTCAATAAAGGGGAGATATTCCCTCTAGTCTGGTTAGAGCAAGTCCAAGATAGGATTACTCAGGAGGACTATTTTAGCTAACAAAGTAATCTGTTGGCTGAGAGTAATTAGGGAGACAGTAGCAGTATTAATTATTTCCTGTATATCCTGGGTGAAGTCACAGGCAAAGATCAGTCTTTGCACAGAATCAATTTGAAAAGTGGGAATCCATAGTGATTAGGGTGGTGCAAGTAGGGAGTAGGCTGGTGTTTCAAGGCACAAGATGTATTGAGCTATAGAGGTATGGGGTAATTAGGGAAAACAACAAGTTCAGGATAAGGGAGCATAGATAAGTAATAGATAAGATTTTGTTGAATGGTAGGTGAGAAAGTTGGAAGGTAGGAGAGCTATATACATCACAAACATTGTGTATAACACAGATGAACATTAAGCTAACATAAAGGTGGTCACCACATCCATACATCCATACATAATTGATTAATAAATATGTTATAGCTATAAAACTGACCCATCTAGGGTGGAGATTTGTCAAATTGCTTAATAAAGTCAACAAGTAAGGTAGTAAGGAAATTTAAGACTTGGCTATAAACGTGTCATAGGTTAGATTATGAATACATCATATGTAAACCAATTGGTTTTTTCATAACCTGTTTTAAGCATATCACAAAAACTTTTTAAATAAGTTGCTAAGCATCCTATAATGATGACTCTAATATGACTAAGAGCACTGAGTACTAGAATGCAAGTCTGGAGCATCCAGCTTCTTTCTCTATAGACTTCAGCTTTAATTTATATGGTTGTATTCATTGCTATAGGACCCTTTGAAAAATAAAAGAAAATATAAACTGTAGATTTTAATGTAAGAGGTGGGGATATCCAAAACTTCATGATCACTGATCTTAATGAGCATGTCTCACTGCACTTTTAACTGTTGTCAGTGTTTGTCTCTTCCCCTTTGACTTTTCACATAATGATTTGAAATAAAAATAAGATATTTCTCAGAGTTCTTAGAATTAATAACATACTGTGATCCATCAAAATTTTCAAATGGAAATCTACATAAATATGTAATTTTTGCTTCTGCCTGCTCTCATAAGTAAAGCATATACGATTTATTAAAAGCACTGGTGGTAATTTCCAAATTCTATTTTTTTATAGAATCCTGCTGTGCTCCATAGTGAATGCAATAAAACTTGTCATGATCTGTCATTTTTCTTCTTTGGAAAATAACTTGAAGCAATTCTGTAGTGTACATTTATTGAGGATGCTAATAGCAAAGATAGGTACATGAAATTCCCAAATTTTTGTGACTTTTTGTGACAGGTGAGGCATTGGACTGTGGATAATAACCGGATATAACTAATTAATTGTCATATTAATTAACAATAACAAACTGGTAGAGCTGTTTATATTCAGTTTTTCATTTATCAGAAATAGAAGTAGTTCATTTGAATTTCATTTGCTGTTCTCTTCAAATTAGTGGTTCATCATCCCAATGGTTATATTAAATTTTGGGGTTGATATTTCTGTGCTGTCCTGTCACACAGAATTTGCATACTTTTACCAAATTCTTGTACAGCTTTTCCTTTACATTACATGATATGACCTATTAAGATCATTCTCATAATGGTTCCAGTTAAAATAATAAGCCAAATATGGAGTCTTACACAGGCACTGTAATATTGAGTTCATATTAAAAAGTATTACCTAAATTACAAAATTCAGTCAGCTAGACCAATTTCCTCAAAAAAGAAACTAGAATCCTTAATCTGACCACTTTAGTTCCCATAAACTTTGTCTTAATGTGATATATTGTCTTCCTTTCCTGATTACCTGTTGGGTTGCAACTTGTTTCCTTTTTTCTTTCTCTTGGGTAGTCTATGTGGGATTTGGGGAGTAGCAGGAATGCGTCAGCTTTGAGGATTCCTTATATAGTTCAGCAGGAGTTTGTACCTTGTTTCATCACATGTGAGAATTGTGCTTCTGACAAGGCATAGTGGGATCCAGAATTCTTGGTGGGGCTGACATTTGTAGAAATATAAATATAACCTTTTTCTTAAATGAGGAGATTACCAGCTATACATTCTTTATCAATTCTTACCCAATACATGAGTTAACTGATTTTTGACCCTGTGTATCAGAAAGTGTCTTTCTGTAGCTCTACGGGGCTCTCTTTAGGGTAAATTCAAGAAGTTTAATAAAAATAGTGTTAATATAGGTCAGTTGGTGGCATGCCCATTTTCCTATATTTTAATAATAATGTTTCCTTGATCCATTGGCCTAGGGAGGCCAGAATATTTATGTGACTGATAAAAATGGGTTCAGAGTTTTAAAAAAGGTTTCAAGTTGCTAAAGTAATTCCTGAACCACATATTTATAAGCATTTAGGAAAGCAGTAATAATCCATATTTCATGGGCCTGGCACTCGAGAACGTAAGTAAATCAATGTGACGAGTTCCACTTGTGTATATTTGTAATTTGTAGACAATGTAGTGATACCACATTTTCTTGAAGAGAGACATTTATATAAAAAGTAGAGCATTAGTGAAGGGAAAGAAACAGATTATAAAAGAAAATATAAAACATATCTTTCTGGAAAAAAAAATACCATCAAATTCCATTTGGATAATAGAAGAAAATTTCTCCTATCTAATGCTTTTTGAAGAGCCTTACTGAAGGGTAAAATGTAACACAGTATATCAGGTATCCATAGTCTCCCTTTAATTACCAGAGCAGCTATCAATTCCAAATACAGTACAAGGATACAAGGCTGTTTACTGTTTAGATAGAACCATTCAAATGGGCCACATAATTGAGCTATAGAAATGGTTGGTGATTGGGGTAGTGCCAAGTTAACAAAGATAGCAAAGAGCAGCAACCATACATTTTCTCTAGGGTAAAACTGGAAAGATAAGACATTTGAGCCAGTTCATAAAAATTCTAATTCCTTTTAGCCTAGATGTTAGCTGTTTCGGGATTTCCAGTACAGATTCCTCCTCCAGTGTGAGAAATAGGTTATTGAGCTCAGAGTTGGAAATTTCAAGGGAGGGGAAGAACCAATTAATATTAATTTAAGTTTAAATTGATTTCCCAGCAGTTTTTGAAAGTCATTAAAAGTTTTTAGATCTTTCTGATAAATGGAGAACATTCCCCAAATATTCCTAGAGGGGCAGCATTTGATTTTTCTCTGTGGTAACCTGTAAAACCAGTTGCTGGCAAGTTGTCATCACATTCTCACATAATCGCTAAAGCTGCCTGCCATTAGCACATGCAAACAAGATGTCATCCATATAGTGAACAATACAAGGATGGAGAAACATGCATGAGCAGGGCCTAAAACTACAACAACAAATTATTGGCATATAGTAGGTGAGTGGGTCATTTCTTGAGTTTAAACAATTCTCTGAAATCTATGCACGGAGGCCCTGTTGTTAAGAAAATAAATTAAAAATGCAAAATATTTGCAGACTTCTTTGTGTATGGGTATGTTATAAAAAGTCTTTTAGGTATACCACAATCAAAAGCCAGATTCTAGGAATAGCTACTGGAAAAGAGAGTCTAGGTTGTAATGAGACCATGTGGACCATAGTAGAACTAAAATTCCTTCAATCAATTAACAATCACTATTTGCCCAACTTCTTTTGTATAACAAAGACAGGAGAGTTCAAATAGGAAAATTAGGTTACAATATGTCCCAGTTTAAATGGTTTTATTAGCAAGTATATTAGCGCCTTTAATTTTGTTAAAGGGCCACTGCAGCATCTACACAGTATTGTGAGATTTCCACTGAATGTGGAAGTGAGACAGGCACTAGACTGCAGTGGCCCCAATTAAAATGGAATGGCTTTTGAATTAGTGACAAGAGAGGGGACTGGACTAAAAATGTAATATGCAACACCCCACTGATTGTGTAGATCTTGAACCCATAGATTCAGGGATATGGGAGCTATGTATGACAGAAAACTGGCTATCTGTCCTTCAGGTCCAATACATTTCAGTCACCTTGCAATCTGTCAGACAGAGAAGAAAGGTATTTATAAATTACCTCCATGCCATAAGGAATAACTTACAAGGTCCAATTATGTGCCTGTGTTGTAAGGAGAAAACAGAAACCTCTTCACCTGTGTCAAACATACTTTTAAATTTTTGCCAAGGGTTAATAGTGGGTGCTCTGTATGGCTAAGCTTAGCAGTAAATTCTATTATGGGATTAGCAGAGATATGAGAGTTGGTACTTTCTCAGTCCTAGAAAGATTAGAGTGACTAATGACAAAGGAGAGCAACTGAAGCTGGACAATGCACTCTCTTCTCAAAAGTTCAAACAGTTGGCAAAGAAATGACAATTATCTTTTCTCAAACATGATACACATCTATTTTCCTCCCACATATGAATGGTGAGTCCTTTAATAGACTGCTTTTTCTCCAGAGCAAGCCTACTGATTCTGACAGAATTGGCCCCTTTATGTAGGCTGGTGTTATGGTTACAATCTCAGTACAGGGGATTTCTAAGGCACAACTTCCCTGCAGTAGCAGATTATAGTGAATTTATTGATTGCAGCTCTTTTGGTCCTGGCTGAGGGAATGGTGCACCAATGAGAATGTACCCTGATTATGTGGGGCCTGGAACTAGCCTCTGTACCCAGTTTTGTGAGATAGGATAATTAAATAGTGGTCTCAAGAAGGCAGGATTGAGAAGAATTCTGCATTTTCTAGAAAAAGCCCTAGTTTGACACAGTTAAAACAACTACTCTCAACATGTAACTCTGGGGCTTGACTCTTTTCCAGTTATTCAGGACAGGATTCAAGTCACATGGCAATGTATAGTCCAGTGGTTTTCCTTGTCATACATTGAATAAGATCCAAGTGGTGACATCCAATGGTAGTGTCAAAAGATGCTTGTATTCCCTATGGAAATAGCCTGTCCATCCCGATTAACCTGAGTTCATCTCTGAGCTGAATAAACCTCAGCAGCATGAATGCATTCTTGATGTTTTATTGAACCAAATTTTCAATACACATTTAGGCACCCCATAACATTCTCTCTGTCTCTCTCTCTCCCTCTCTCTCTCTCTCATAGAGAAAAAAAATCACCTGGCAATCTTTATTATCATTTTCAAATGCTAGTTGCTTTCTAAGATGCTGCTGCATTGTTTTACCTGTTTGGTGCTTTTTCCTTTTTCTTTTCTTTTTTTTTTTTTTTTTTTTTTTTTTGGTTTTTTGGCCACACACAGTGACACTCGGGGGTTACTCCTGGCTATGTGCTCAGAAATCACACCTGGCTTGGGGGCCATATGGGACACTGGGGAATCGAACCACAGTCCACCCTAGGCTAGTGATCACAAGGCAGATGCTTTATCACTTGTGCCATCTCTCTAGCCACTTAATCTGTTTCTGGTAGCATCTTTCTGCTTCCCCAGAAATTCTTCTGTACATGGCTTGACACTCCCTAGGAAATTTTTGTGTAGCTATCCTTAAATTTGGCATCAAAATCACTTTTCCCTCAAGCCCACAACACTATCTCACAGACTTGTGCCGGCTTACATTTTACATCAGAATACTGTTCTTCCCAAATTAGCATCTCATAAGTCATATGAAACCTTGAAATTATCCTACCAGAACGACGTAGGCTATGGAGTTTAGTCCTAACCTCATCTCTAAGCCACATCTTCCACTGCCAAAATTGTGAAGGGTTCAGGCAAGTCCAGCTATTATGTGAAAATACTGAGGAGTCTAAAGCACACACTAACTCCTGCCACTAAAAAACTCAACACAGGAGGGCTGGAGGGGTGGTGCAAGTGGTAGGGGATTTGTCTTGCATGCCCCAGGTGTCCCATATAGTCCCTCAAGCCAGGAGCCATTTCTGAGCATATAGTGAGGAGTAACCCCTGAGTGTCACTGGGTGTGGCTTAAAACCAAAAAAAAAAGAAAGAAAAGAAAAGGAAAGAAAGAAAGAAAGAAAGAAAGAAAGAAAGAAAGAAAGAAAGAAAGAGAGAAAGAAAGAAAAAGAAAGAAAGAAAGAAAGAAAAAAGAAAGAAAGAGAAAGAAAGAAAGAAAGAAAGAAGGAAGAAAGGAAGGAAGAAAGGAAGAAAGAGAAAGGAAGGAAGGAAGAAAGAAAGAAAGAAAGAAAGAAAGAAAAGAAAGAAAGAAAGAAAGAAAGAAAGAAAGAGAAAGAAAGAAAAGAAAGAAAGAAAGAAAGAAAGAAAAAAGAAAGAAGGAAGGAAGGAGGAAGAAGGAAAGGAAGAAGGAAGGAAGAGAAGGAAGGAAGGAAGAAGGAAGAAAGGAAGAAAGGAAGAAAGAAAGAAAGAAAGAAAGAAAGAAAGAAAGAAAGAAAGAAAGAAAGAAAGAAAGAAAGAAAGAAAGAAAGAAAGAAAGAAAGAAAGAAAGAAAGAAAAGAAAGAAAGAAAGAAAGAAAGAACAAGAAACTCAACACAGTATGGGGGTATTGGTCTATATGTTATTGTTCAGGCCTTTATGAAATGTCTAATTGAAAATGAAGGCTGAATATTTTCCTGATGGGCGGGCGAGGAATGGCTGGATTCATGAAGCCTAGATGTTTTTTCTAAGACACTTCCAGCCTCTGCATCTAAAGGGGCAGTAGGCCACTTCATTATTAATTTCTCCCTTGCCTGAGTAACTAGAACTAGCATATGGTGATTTCTCTGGTTTAATTTGTGAGTGTCAAATTATTGGCCCTGGAAATGCTTCATCTCAAGAATGCATCACCACTGAGAAGGCACTTTTATTTACTAGTATAGAAGATACTTCAGAGAGCTTGTTATTCACATTCCTCAGAGTATTTTATATAATGGAGAGAAATTCATGTTGATGCACCAAAATAACATCAAAAATAACATCAGGCCACACAATATGTTTATAACCACCCCATTAAGTAGCATAAGTCAAAAACCAAAAATTAGTATAGCTTCGATTATCTAGGGAATTCTTTCTGATCCACCAAGGACCATGGCCCTGGCCCATAAAAGGATCATTTTACTCATAATCCTTAGGGTTTTCTAAGATTCCTGTACAAAGTCCCTATTTGGGTGCCAGTTGAAAATGACACTGGTGAATTCATGTCCCAAGATATAGAAGCTACTGGTGAGTAGAGCACTCACAAAGAAGCATCCACAGGCCACTTGGAGAGTAACTCACTTTATTTTAAGAGGAAAATGGATATTTATATTAGGAGAGAATAGAGTAATGACTATACCATATTTTCCAGCATGTAAGATGACCGGGCATATAGGACGACCCCTAATTTTACAGATAAAACATAGGTTTAGGCCTATATTTGCTGTATAAGACAGAATGTTCCTGTGCTGCAACTGTATCTTTCACAGTGAGCCAATCAAAACAAGCAAAGGTCCAAAGGTTATACTGTAATAGATGTTCTCTCTGATTCTGGCCAATCTGAGCAGGCTTATTACAGTGTAGATTCAGGTACGGAACACTGTATAATTTGCATGCATAAAAAGCCTGCTTAGATTGGTTGAGTTAGAGAGGCGGTCTGAGCAGCCTGGCAGTGATTGGTGCAGAATCAAGTTGGAAAATTTGTTTTGTGACAATATTCAGACAATTTTTGTTTAGTGGTATATTGAAACATTTTTTCGGGATATACTCGGCTTATAAGACGACCCTCGATTTTCGGTTGACTCTTTTTTGTTTCAAAAGTCGTCTTATACGCTGGAAAATACGGTATGTCAGCCACTTGGCTGTTTCAGCCAATGTGAGAGGGGATTAAAACAAGGTGTGTGCTTTTGTGTTAGGGAATATAGGGTAAAGGGATTAGGGAAATCGGGTGTGTTTGGGTGTTAAAACAGAATGTGTGCTTATGGTGATTAGCAATAATAAACTGAATATGAACAGAGATTAATCTGAGTTCCAAAACATAGATTGTCACACTGTCCCCTCACCTTGACCACATTTGCCTTTGAAGTGGATTAATTTACTCAAAAATATATTTAAACAATTAAAATGTTGAAAGAATTGTGGCAATATCCTACATGTTATAAAATTACAGATCTGCATGTAGACAATGTAAATTATTTAAAGATGGCCATAGCCACAGAACTACTTCAATGCTGATCTGTGGCAAATATGGGCATCTAAAATGTTCATGACTATTAAGATAAACAATTGTTGGCATCTCAGAATTCTACCATTGGGATATAAATTTATTTTAACTTTTATTTTTTATTTTAATTTTTACAATTTTATATTTTGGAGAAGTGCTTCCAAAGCAGTGCTAAAAATAGTAATCTTTTTTAAAGAAGTGCTAAAGTACCTAAGGCCTACACCGGGATATGCTCAGGAGACAATATGATGGTAGAATGGTACTCTGATTTTCCACATAAAAAAAAATTGAGGGGCCGGGCAGTGGCGCTGGAGGTAAGGTGCCTGCCTTGCCTGCGCTAGCCTAGGATGGACCGCGGTTCGATCCCCCGGTGTCCCATATGGTCCCCCAAGAAGCCAGGAGCAACTTCTGAGCGCATAGCCAGGAGTAACCCCTGAGCGTCACAGGGTGTGGCCCAAAAACCAAAAAAAAAAAAAAAAAAAAAATTGATCCTTCATTCTAGTTCTAAATTTCCAGGTCCATTCCCTCAATTTATATCCCAAACAGAACAGTTATCACTGTTAGTCAAATAAAATCTATCCAAAGTATGATCCAGAGACAACATAACAGAACTGTCAAAATTGCAGAACCCTTGAGGCTAGAGACATGATATACGATAAGGCATTTGTAGTGCTTAAGCTGACATTTCATATGGTCTCCATAGCATTTCTAGAAATGAATTTTGAATAAAGAACCAAGAGTAAGTAATAAGAACTATTTGGTGTTATCTCAACAATCTTGTCCCCATCATCACCCAGTGAAGAAGCCAGATCTTCTGAAATGGATTCTAATTTGTTTTGTTATTGTTTGTTTTCTTGGGGGGCCACATTCAGCAGTGCTCAGGACAAACTCCTGACTCTGTCACAGGACTTACTCCTGTTCTAAGTTCCAGAATTTCTCCTAGCTGGACTTAGAAAAATATATGGGTTACAGAAATTAAATAAGGACTGACTCCTGCAAAGCAAGCACCCTACCCACTCACTGTGTTATCAAGTCTCAGCCTCATGGAATCTGAATTTTAACAAATCCTCAGGTCATTATTATGTCCATATTGCTCAACAAGGGTTACTCCTGCTCAGAAATCGCTCCTGACTTGGGGGACCATATGGGATGTTGGGGGATCAAACACAATCCATCCTAGGTTAGCATATGCAAGGAAAATGCCCTATTGCTTGCACCACTGCTCCAGTCTGTGAATACTAATTTTTGAAAGATATTCTAATAATATATTGAATACAAGTCATATTTTCATGCTAAATATGCTATACTCAAATTTCATAAATAATAGAATTTAGGAAGTGCTCTATTTTCTGTTACTTACTAGATAATATATGACCTAATTTTACTATTTCTGAATTATATGCCTATATTAACTTTAACTTTATATTGAAACCTTTATATTAAACTTTAACATTTAAAAATAGAGTTTTCTTCATGTTAGAACCATTAGAAATAAAGGCAAGACTATTCTTCTGGAATATTGTTATATCAATTCAAATAAATAGCTAAAATTAACCTAAAAGAATTTCACCATGAAATATTCAATTTTATTCTTTAGGTCATGGTTGCATTAAAGAAGACTGGTATATGAAAAATTTCATTTTATTTCAACCTATAAACCATAATTTCTCTCTTCTAAGACCTGTGAAAACAGAAAAATTCCTGATGAGTACATTTTCACTTATAAGGAGGTATAAAAATATGTCCCTTTTTGACTCTGCCTAAGTGATGTTATGGGGAATAAAACTCCACTATAATATTGATGTTGTACACTATTGACAATATATTATTTGAACATTCCTTGGGTTTCAGTATGTGATATATATAAAATTAAGTTGTAACTGTTGTTTTTAACTGTGCTAAATCAACTATATATTTAACTATAGTTTATAATTATACCTATGAAAATTTGATTTATACCTTTTGATTTATACCTAAGCATAACTGTGTTCATTGTATATAAAAAAATAGAGATGACGGGGCCCAGAGCGATAACACAGCTGTAGAACATTTGCCTTGCAAGCAGCTGACCCTGGACAGACCCTGAATCGATTCCCAGCATCCCATATGGTCCCTCAAGGCTGCCAGGGGTGATTTCTGAGTGCAGAGTTATGAGTAATCTCTGAGTGCAGCTCGGTGTTGCCCAAACACTCCCCAAAAATAATTGAGATGACAAAATTTACTCACCTTATAAAAGGATCTGCTTGATGAGAAAAAATACTGATGTTAAATTGAATCAACTCTAAATAAGGTAATCAAACTGACTAAATTCCTAGAATATTGCATAATTGTTTCCTAACCTGCACTGAGATCTTATTCAATAACTATTTTCTTATCAAATTAAATTTGGGAATAAATATTGCATTTAACATGGTAGTATGAGTACTGTGGATTTGCTAGAGCCAAAATAATGATAAACAAGGATAATAATAATAATCACTTTCCCCAAAGAGTCCTAGAAATCCTAATTTACTGACTGGTACCTATTTTCACTAAGTAGAAATATAGTAATTTAATAATTGTACCATAGCAGTTTTCACTAAAGAAAATTAACTAATTCATTATTGCTTATAATTTGCTGATTATAAGCAATTATTATTGCAGCCATATTTGTAAAATCAGCAGGTTCTGCAAAAAAAAAATTCAGGATTTTAAATGAACGTTTCAATTTTCTCCTAAACACATAAATGTTACAATTACTTAGCTCCCTCTAGTGCCAATTTTTAATATAAACTTAATTGTAATAACCATATTCAACATGCAATTTTGGAGTAAATTAAAATTTCACTTGGCAAATAATTAACATCTAAACTTTCAAGTGTTTTTCAGGTTAAATTTGGGATCATAACTGAATATGATTCAACTGATGGTACTGTTGAATGTCTGTTTATGACTCATTGAAATGATATTATTTTGCAAAATATACACAAGAAGTTGTATTAAAAGCAAAGTTTACTTAAAATAAAAATTGCAATTAATTGCAATGGGATGAGTTTTTCCACTTCAATTATGTAGCTATAAAAATTACATGTAACTTGTGTCTATTGCATAAACAAGTTATAAAATCTAAGAAGATAGACAACTTAATATTTCCATCAAAAGCAGCAGTGATAAAATTTGAATTATAATTATAGTGGAGTACAGAGCAGAGTATGAGTGTTTCTTACATTATCCTCACTAAAATATATAACTTAAAATTATTTACTGACATCCTATATTTTCTTAGGGTTTCTTTGAGAATGAAGTATAAAACTGAGATTTTTAATTCTAGTTGAAAGCTATATACATAATTTTCAGTAGGCAAAATATATTCTATTGAATGTACATATATATAGAGAGAAACAAAATTTTATTCAGTGAAATAATTGTAATTAAAAAATTTTAAGAAAATTGAGTTATTTTGCAACTACGTATATCTCATTTATTTTGTAATATGTTATAAAAACTGATAGAAGTATCAGAATTTTAAAATCATATGCTATTATTCTAATTGAGAGAAGCCAATGCTGTCTCTAAAAAGACAGATACCACTTTCAATAATAGAGTTGGCATCAAAATTATAGAAAAATATAACAAGTAAAGTATAACCAAGAAGTAGAACATTATACCTTTCTATTGTATATTGTTGTTGTTTATGAACCACACTAAAATGGACCTTACTCCTGGCTCTTCTCTCAGGGCTCATTTCTAGTGATGCTAGGGGTCTATTCAGGGTGTCAGGAATTGAACCTGTGTTAGACATAAGCAAGGCAAGAATTTATGTTCTGGACTGTATCTCTACAATACTGAATAAATTTTCTAATATATTGACAATTAAAATAGGTTCAAAATAAAAATAAATTTTAATTGATTTATGTTTATATTTATAGTCACTACAAGATAAATTTATTTCCAGCTTCATAAATTTATGAGCATTTAAATTTTACTTAGTTTTTTTCCAATAAAAATTTTTGTGTCTAAAAGTTTTTAATGAAATATCTTCTTTGAACAACTAGGACATTTTAATATGAAAATATAAGCAAGGGGCCAAAGAGACAGCATAGCAGTAGGGTGTTTGACTTATCACAGCCAATCCAGGGCGGATAGTAGTTCAAATCCCAGCATCCCATATTGTCCCCGGTGCCTGCCAGGTGTGATTTCTGAGCACAGAGTCAAGAGTAACCTCTGAGCGCCCACCGGGTGTGATCCCCCCAAAAAAATCACAAAAAAAAATATAAGCAATATTTTTTCAAAGATAAAAGTAGAGAAGCTACATAATTGCAAGATTTAAATCTAAATTTTAAATTTAAATCTAAAATTTTCTGAGCTTATACAATGCTATTGTATGATTCATCTTTCCTACTGAAAGAAACATGTAAAAGTCCCCCAAGGTTTGTATTTCTTGTTACTTTAAAGAACTAAACAGGTAGTTCTTATTTTGAGAAACTTTCTCACTTCATTTACATATAACAATAACTGTTAATATCAATTACCATTAACTCCTGTGATAAGTGCTTTCTCCCCTTTTAGTTATATAGATTCATGGAGTTAATAATAGAGGAATTAAGTATAAAATATTAAAGATATCTTTCTTATTTAGAATCGACAGCCTATAAAAACTAGGTTTATTTTCCAATGGGACATTGAAATATTTTATACTCCTGGGAAATTTAAATAATTCTCAGAGACAAACTGGCAACTCTCTCCATGCTCAAGTATATAAAATATGCAAATTCCTAAAACAAAAGAATTAAGAGGAAAATATATCTTTAACTTAAAAGACCAGAATTTCTATTTTTTGTTTGTCTATAAAGTTTAGAACACTGATACTGTATATATATATATACATACATATATATATATATAATATAGATAATGCAAATAACCATAAAAAGAGGACTGGACATGTGGTCTGAGGATGTTAGCAGAATTCTCTCTGTGTGTGTGTGTGTGTGTGTGTGTGTGTGTGAAAATGTGTGTCTTAATATATCCAAAACCTTTAAAGAAGTATAAACTAACTCTAGGCTGCAAAGATAATATCATAATAAAAGTTGCCTTGCACATCAGATCAAAGTTCTATCTGTGGCACCTGAAAAAAAGAGCTATGTAATCTGCCTGAGTAGTCAGATGGGGCCCTCCAAAAATTTCCAAAAAAAAAAGCTCTTTAGAAAAGTTAGTCGCTCAGAAATTTTTTAAAAAAGCCTCACCTTCATTTAAAGTTGGGCATGTAGTCTAATTAAGCACTTTTGTTGTCTGTGACAAATTCACTCAGGATTTACAAAGAAAAATTGATTATAATTGATTATTTTGTTTAACAAGAAAGATGCATTTAACATCATATTTTCAATTTTCTGCGCTGGAGAGATAGTACATAAGGTACAGTACTTGCCTTGCAAACAGGAGACTGGGTGTAATTCTTGTCTATTTATATGGTTCCCTGAATACCACCAGGAGTAATTACTGAGTGCAAAGCCTTGATCATCTCCAGGTGTGCTACCAATACAAAACACACACACACAAAGCAATATTTTTTCTTTCTCTTTATTTTAAAGGGTTAAGTTAGCCAGAGATACTATAGCAACTGTGCTTTTATCTAGCACTTGGCCAAGTAGGTTTCGAGCACAGCATCACATACGATACCCCCCAAGTCTTGAACACTGCAGAGTGTTCAAATCAAAAAAAATGAAAAAGAGTTAAGTAATACGCAAATAAATAAGAATTTTGTTCTAAATTTATTTGGTGATTCTTTTTTCACAGTTTCCCACTTGTTTACTACTTGCCCAGGCTTAATCATAGGAACGAAGGAAATAGAAAATGGTCATTTATTCATGACGAGTCATGAATAATGTTGATAGAAACAGCAGCAAAGATAGGTGTTCTCTCTGTAACCAATTTAGCTCTCCTAATGACCTAACAATTTAAATATTTCAAAACTAAGTAAAAGAAGGCACAGTCAAGTCACTTGATCTAGTTAGTCTACAGTTAGTAGGTGGAAAAAAGTTGTAGACGAATATAGTCAAGGTAACTCCTAAAATTTGTAACTGAAATAATACTGCGTTCTAAATATAATTACAAAATTTGATAAAAACAATCAATAGAGATGTATACATCTTATAACTCATTTTAACACATTTTTTCAGTAACAATAACTATTACATGTTATCTGTACAAAATAAAATAAATCCATCATAACATTTTTGTTAAAAGTTAGAAAACAAAAGTGGTTTTGTGACTTTCCTAGTACTCCTAAATATTTGAAAGGTAGGACAGAGGAAAAATGACATAACATATGATAAGCACAATCTATTATTTACCACTTATGATAAGTCATAGTTAATGCTAGAATCATAAAAATTAATAATTATGATATATATTCAGGGGTCATAACTTTTAAATACAGTTTTTGTGTGTGTTTCTGGGGCTATACTTGACAATGTTTTAGGCTTATTTCTTGCTCTCTACTCAGGATAGTCAAGGAAAGGCTCAAGGAACTGTATGTGGTGTTGTGCAGATCAGAGCTGGGTAAGCCACATGCAAAGCCAAGCACCCTGCTCCTTGGGACCCTGACATTTGTGTTCAAATGAAGTTTACTTCTATAAATTTTCAAATAAGAAGCTTTAAAATTAAAAATCATTGTCAAAGCTAGCAAAACCAAGTTTTCCAATATATAACACTTTCATTTATTCATAGTAAGGCTTTTTATACAAGGTTGATCCAAAGAAAGACACAGCAAATACATTGTCTGTGTATAGGTTTATCATGAGTTCTTTCATACCACAAGAGCAACCTCAAAAGTAAATCTCTCTCAAGTGGTTTCTGAAAAGTACAAATGGGGAATAATATCATGAAACGATAATCTTATTAGCACCTAATGGATTTATGGTTATTGAAATGGGCTATTTTTGAATAAATTATACCCATATATTAAATGTGTACTATTTTTTTCAGTGTAGCAGTAACACCTGATAAGTACAAAAATGATTAGCCACAAGCCAACCTACTATCAAATATCAAAATGCATTTGCCCAATGAAGAACTAATGGGAATTATGCAGATTATATTTCTTTCCCTGCTGAAGGCAACCAAGCTTCACATCAATAGCAAAATGAAAATATAACTCAAATATGAAACAATATATACACAGAGACTATAACCAAATCTATTTCTGATTATTTTTAGTCATGTTTCTTTTTCATGTAATTATGTGGCAATAAAGAACTTAAATAAAGGATTATAACATTTGGTGGGCACCTGCATAGCTCTAAGTATTAATCAACTAGGAATATTATTCAGATACTCAATAAGAAACACACACTCAGAATTATGATGTGGAATTTGCATGCTAACAGAAACCATTTTTTTTATAATACCATGCCATAATTAGAATTGGACTGCAACTTTCTTTAAAGCACTGTTCTAGTAACAATAAAAAACTCAGAAGAAAAAAAATAATAACTAAGTTGCTCATTTGCTCATTTTTTAAATATTTTCTCTGTATGAGGAAAAAAATGAAAATTCATTTTATATTAGATTTATAGAATTTTTTGACTGAACAAAGCAAACCTTTAAAATAGATGCCTTCTTGTATTTACCCAAAAAGTAGTGCAGAGAAAACATTTTTTCTCAATCAACCTTCTGTAGATGAGCAACATTGAACTATACTTATTAAGCTATTTTATTCTATTAAATGGATGAATAAATATTATTTATGCAAATCAAAAAATAATCAGTATCTTTTGGTTTAATTATCACAATATGGGCTTCTTTTCAAAAGTTTCAACAACATGTTTATATATTTTTAAATTTCTGAAAAGAAAAAAAGTATTGTAAACCAGAAACTAGACATTCCCAAATCATAAATGTCTTTATACAAATTCTGTAAATTATCTTGATTTGAGAATATTTTTTATGCAACAGCAGTAATAAGCAGATTGAGTTATATCATGTTTTTAAAATACCTACAGGTTTGGATTTTGTTAAAAAAAAGCTAGCACAATTTAAAATTACTTACAGAAAAAAGACAAGATTTAACTTATTTGAATGCCACTTTTCAGTAAGAGCAAAACTTAACTATTCTCCATTACATGAAACAGTGCATATAATTCTTTTCATTTAATATGATTATCAAAACATATTATATATTGAAATACATTTTCTTTCAGTACTGGAAAGTACACAAAAGAAAATACATTAATGCCTTCTATATATATTTGTTCATTGTTCAATAGTTATATATGCTAATACCTTTCTATGAATTATGTTGAGAAATTTGATACTATCATTCTGCACATTTTCTGCATGAAATTCTCTTAATTAATTTTACATGTAAAATAACTTTAAAAAGTTCTTATGTCACCAATCTTTAAATTTACAGTAGCTTTAAAGTGTATTCTGAACTCCAATAGAATCTCACTAAACACAGAAATATTTACTTAGTTTTGAATGATCCACGCCAGTAAAAATAATTTTTATGTTAATTGTACAGGGCAAGTTAGATCACTTAACTATATTCTTAATAATAAAGGCTGAGTTTTAACTATTTTCTATAAGCCAATATATGGATAGCAATTGTTGCATCCATTTATTGGCCATTCAATTTAAACTCAAACAAGTACTCTTTGGTTTAAGTCAATCTACTGAAAACAGATAAGCCAGATGGCCAGGGTGCCGATTCGGCAAATACTGAACTGCTTACTGGAACAGGTCAACTGCTGGACTGATTAATTGATTTAGTTACATATTCAAAACTTTTGCTTCTTATCCCATTAAAAGTAGCACTAATGAGTGGTGGCTATGACCTTCCAGTGAGAAGCCACAAGTTCCACAACCCCTCAATATTTACCACCCAAATTTAATCTTTTTAATGGACACCTTAAAAGGGATCTAATAGAAAAATACTAAGAGCTGCTCAGATACTAAAACACTTAGGGAGGCTTTTGATTAATGTTGCATGATTAATCAATTGATTAATATAGTTTTCAATAGCAATGTTAGGACACTGTCTACTTTAATCAACCATTCTGAAAATAGTGAAGATAAATGCTACACTTTTGTGTCTGCTTAAAAAATCCTTTGTTTAAAGGTTGTTAATTATGACATAAGCCTTATTTACCACACTCAAATTTTATCTAATGTTGACATTTTTATACATAGGAACCATTAATGAGATAAGTGGGTTCCTCTGGGAAAAGCCATATTTTAATCACTTTAAAATAATTTATTTAGCCAATTTATGGGCCTTTTCCTTAATGAGAAATTATTTTAGAATAATGCTTCAAAATGCATTAAAATCTTAAAGTTCTTATTAGTATTTTCCAAGACTGTTTGTAATTTGTGATGATGCTTTCCACCATACTAAAACTGAAATCTTTATTCCAGTCAAAAATAATCACCCTGTAATTACTGTGACAAACTGCCCAAGCTGTATCATCGTGGCCATTTCAACTAATGATATTGTATTAGAATGCCTAGCAATAGACTTCAAATGGAAAATATAATTATGTGCATTAGTTTCTCTAAGCATTTATAAGATCACATATCCATCAGTTTTCAGGTCTCATAAAGAATACCATACATCACTGTCACTGTGAGTTTTGTTATTGAAAGAGCAGGCCTTCACAAACTGAGCTTAAGATGTGTATCTTAAATTTCACTTGTTTTGTGGATCACTAAAATTTCTGTAAGTTAAACAAGCATGAGTGAGAAGAGCTTTTTCTCTGATGATGAAGAACTGCAGCATAGACCACTTAAAACTTTGACCAAGTAGAACATTAGTTAACTTGAGCCAGCTTAATCTAGCTTTTCCACAGCCTTACATCTGCGGAGTCCAATTTGGCATAAAACCCCTCAGAAAGACTTTTGGGCAAGGTATCAAATTAAATATTTTGTACTATTGCTCTGTTGAGTTAGGTAGGAAAAATTTATACAAAAAGAAATGCTAAGTGTGACATTTGTCTGGATAGGAATAGTGGGAAAATATGTAAAAAACTTGAAGGTATGTATGCATATATAATAAATTAAAACATTGATAATTATGACACAGGTTTATAACCTTAGGAACATTTCTCAGTCACTTTATTTCACAATTGTTTCTGTAGTAAAATGACGTGGATGAATTAGTCGTAAAGGGACAACTAATAACTATTACTAATATAGAGATAAAAGTCTTGGCTCAATTTAGAAAATATTTGCCTTATTATTACTTCATATAAATATCAAATAGACATTAAAAGAAAAGTCAATTATGTTTAACCAAAGATATTAATATTGCTTTTGCAGAAAATAATATGTTAGCAGGTATGTGACTTTCCTTTCCCTACAAAATAATTGTTACAAAATATTATACCCTCTTGTGCTCCGATTAGAATGCTTTAACATCCCTTGTTATGAGTTCATTGTCTGAACGAAGTGATTATTTGTATGTATGTAATTTCTTCCTGAAATGTGTCACCTATGCATGATGCTAGAAATGTAATCAACTATATTGTAGCATCTTCAAATATGCCTTCTACTAGATAGGAAAAGAGAAAAATTTTCTACATATAATATTGAACTACTAAAGATATTTTCAAGAGTAATACATTTCAAACCAGATAAATCTTTAATATTGGGTCTCTTTTACAGGATACTTTAAACCTACATTGACTGTACCCAAAAATATTTATAGTAACTGCATCTATGCACATGCACACATACATATGTATAATCAGAAAAGTTTAAAAATTCATCTAGATGTTGCCAGATTTCCTCTAGAAAGCAGACTTACCCTGGTTGCTAATCGTCTTATAGACTAATAAGCAATAGGAAAATATATATGACCATAATGCATATACTTTGAAATAATTCCACTATCATTTTTTCTTGCCTACTTTATATTAATACATACAGAAAGATTTAATTAACACATCTTTCTGGCTTGAATATATGTTTTCTGTTGCTGGAGCTGAGGATATTCTGTAACTCTGTAGTTCTGAGAAAATTTTGAACTAGGTATGATTCTTTAACCTAATATAAACCTAACCAGAATGAAATCTGTAAGTTGAAGAAGCCAGGAGAACACTAAATAAGCTAGATTTGTTCTGTCTATGAAAAATATGGAACTTTTTATTTAACTCAATTGTTTATGATTATATTGCAACCCTATAAGGTCTTTATGACTTGACATATTGTTCAGAACAATAACCAGTTGCTATGTTTTTCCTGAGTACATATTTAAGTGTCATAAGATTTGTATAAATACAATGGCTTTATAAACTGAAAATTATCTTTCCTATATTATAAATAAACAATCATGGGATTAATAAGGCTAATCCTACAATTAATGTCAAAACTAATATTGAAACCTTAGTTTTCTAGCACAAAGTTCTATGATCAGCCCACTGTCCTCAGAAAAGTGGTTTAAATTAATACTTTCATTATATTTTTAAGCCTATACTTTTTTAGTAAGTAAAAATAATCTAGCAAGTAAAAGTATATTTGATTCTGCTCTCTTATTTCAAAAGTCAATAAATAAATTATTGCATAATCTAAAATTTTATATGCCACAATATACTTTTGATCATAAGTAGAAAAATTAAGAAAAATTGGTGTTTTTTTTTAAATTCTTGATTTTTTTAATTCACCAGTTTATGGTCCATAAGCAAGACTATAATCTATATGAAATGTTACAATAAGAAGTCAGGAATCTTAAATCTCCAAATTTAAGAATTGAATATGGTAGTTCTCTAATGTAAATGATCAGAAGATTATTTTTTACTCCATAAAATTCAGCAATCTTGTGGGCCATGATGGTCATTTTAAAACTATATCCTAAAAAAGAATTTCTATGATTGTGGAAGAAAATTTATGTTCTTTGCTGGAAATATCACAATACCTCTGACAAACCCATGCAATACTAGCATTAAGTTACACTTAGTAAAATCCAGACTACATTATTATAATATTTTCATGTTTTGGTACTGTATGTACATACCCTTTCTTTCAACTCAAAAGTTTAGCAATATCGCCTGCTAGATTTTGGTGCCAGCATAGATTTAAGCCATCCAAACAAGACTGTGTATTTGAACTGACAGAGAGTAAATGATTTGTATCTGGCATAACTGATGGTGGTGTCAAAACCTTGGAAAATAATTCATTGGTAAACATATTCCTCTAAATGCATAGCCACACATGCCCAATTTTCTATCAAGGGATTGAGCCAGATGATTGCCAGAACAATGCAAAATATTTTATACAGAAAATTCAAGAAATTATTTTGCTCTGACAGAAAACAAGGAGAGTGAGGAAATGTGGTAGAGTTTTTTCATTGATGAGACAAAATTTTTCAACTTTCATTGTAGAAATTAAATTTCATGCAAAAATGCTTTTCTGACAATGGAGTTGATGAACTAGTAAGAATAATCACAAACAGCAAGCTAAAAAAGTTTAATCAACAATTCCAAGATTTAATTGGTGAAAAAAATATTTGAATCAAGACAGAACTAAAATGATGACAATGAGCAAATGAAGTTTTAAGTTCTTAAAACATATGCTTGCACCCAAATACCTTGAAAACAAATAACTAAAACTCCAGATACCCATTTTATTCATGATAAGCTCATTCTAGCTGAAGCTTTCTACAATGAATCTTCTGTAATAAACGTATTCAATGATGCTTTAATCTTGGCGTTCCAGTTCTGGAGCAATTTATATATGTACTCAAGTTGACATTGTCTCCAAATGATCATAGAACTGAGTTAAATTAAGTCTTCTGTTGCAAATGAATAAATGCCTTGTAGAGTGAATAAATTTCAAAATATCCTCAATTGAAAAGAAAAATATATCTCATTAATGTGAACGAGCCATTATTTTGTCTATATTTGATGATTTAGTTGATCTTCCATAATATTTGGCTCAATCAAAAAAGAGCTATTAAATAACTACACAGTTGTAAACTACTAAGCACAATGTCTATGCAAAGATGACCAAAAGCAGGAGTCTATAAAATAAATAATGTTATTGTAAAAATTATCATGAAGGGGCTAGTGTGATAGTACAGTGGATAGGATGTTTGCTTTGCAGGAAGCTGCCCTGAGTTTGATCCCTGACATCCCATATGGTACCCAAAGACTGCCAGGAGTAACTTCTGAGCACAGAGCCAGAAATATCCCCTAAGCACTGCCATATATGCTGTAAAGATCATATAGAATAGAATAAATAATATTGTATCATGTCATATCATATGTTATATTGTATAATGCAATATAATATAGCATAACATGATACAATGCAACACAACACAATATAAATAATATAACAATTATATTTAATAAACATATAATGCAGCATTAGATTGCCAGAGTCACTGATTCATATCAAAATATCCTTCACTTTGAAAAGAAACATTTTATGAAGTGATTATATGTGTTCGTCAAAAATATTTAACTTGAAATTCAACATAACATACCCTAAAACTTGCCAACTTTTTTTAAATGCCACATTCACATAACTAGATTTAATGCATTCTTAAACCAAATTTATAAATAAGAATAAAACAATCCTCTAATATAAAGAATTTGGAGGCGGAGCTTCTGAGCATCTTTTCTTCTTAAAAAAAAAAGATGGCCAACAGGCACATGATAAAATGTTTCATATCACTAATCTTCAGGGAGATGCAAATAAAAACAATAATACATTATCATTTCTTGCCACAGAAACTGGCACATATTACAAAGAACCAGAACAACTAGTGGTGGCATAATGTGGGTAGAAATGAATTCTCACTTATTGATGGTGGGATGCTGTCTAGTCCAGCCTTTCTGAAAAGCAATATAGATATTCCTCAATAAAACTGGAAATTGAGCTCCCATATGGTCCAGCATTATTACTCCTAGTGATACACCCAAAGAACACAAACAAAAATACAATATGAAAATGCCCTCTATACTCCCTTGTTTATTGCAGCACTATTTATAACAGCTAGTACTTGGAAGCAGCCCTGACAAAAGATGAGTAGCCTAAAGACAATGTGGTACATAGTAACAATGCAATGCTATGCATCTCTTAGGAAAAATGAAGTCATGAAATTTGCCTATAAATTGTTATACCTGAAGACTATTATGTTGAGTGAAATGAATTAAAGGGAGAGAGATAGACACAGAATAGTCTCACTCACCCATGGGATAGAAGAAAAAAATGAGAGGATGGTAGTAATATCCAGATAAAATAGAGATGGGAACTGGAAGGATTAGCCCATGATAAGCTCACCACATAGAGCACTAACTGCACTCACAACTACCATGACAACAGTCAAAAAGAAAGATAGAATGCCTGACCTGAAGACAAACAGGAGGTAGATGGGGGAAAGTGGAGAAAGAAAGAAAGAAAAGAAAGAAAGAAAGAAAGAAAGAAAGAAAGAAAGAAAGAAAGAAAGAAAGAAAGAAAGAAAGAAAGAAAGAAAGAAAGAAAGAAAGAAAGAAAGAAAGAAAGAAAGAAAGAAAGAAAGAAAGAAAGAAAGAAAGAGAGAGAGAGAGAGAGAGAGAGAGAAAGAAAGAAAGAAAGAAAGAAAGAAAGAAAGAAAGAAAGAAAGAAAGAAAGAAAGAAAGAAAGGAAAGAAAGAAAGAGAGAAAGAAGAAAGAAAGAAAGAAAGAAAGAAAGAAAGAAAGAAAGAAAGAAAGAAAGAAAGGAAAGAAAGGAAAGAAAGAAAGAAAGGAAAGAAAGGAAAGAAAGAAAGAAGAAAGAGAGAAAGAAGAAAGAAAGAAAGAAAGAAAGAAAGAAAGAAAGAAAGAAAGAAAGAAAGAAAGGAAAGAAAGAAAGAAGAAAGAGAGAAAGAAGAAAGAAAGAAAGAAAGAAAGAAAGAAAGAAAGAAAGAAAGAGAGAAAGAGAGAAAGAGAGATAAAGAAAGAAAGAAAGGAAAGAAAGAAAGAAGAAAGAGAGAAAGAAGAAAGAAAGAAAGAAAGAAAGAAAGAAAGAAAGAAAGAAAGAAAGAAAGAAAGAAAGAAAGAAAGAAAGAAAGAAAGAAAGGAAAGAAAGAAAGAAAGAGAAAGAAGAAAGAAAGAAAGAAAGAAAGAAAGAAAGAAAGAAAGAAAGAAAGAAAGAAAGAAAGAAAGAAAGAAAGAAAGAAAGAAGAAAGAAAGAAAGAAAGAAAGAAAGAAAGAAAGAAAGAAAGAAAGAAAGGAAAGAAAGAAAGAAGAAAGAGAAAGAAAGAAAGAAAGAAAGAAAGAAAGAAAGAAAGAAAGAAAGAAAGAAAGAAAAAAGAAAGAAAAAAGAAAGAAAGAAAGAGAGAAAGAGAGAAAGAAAGAGAGATAAAGAAAGAAAAAGAAAGGAAAGAAAGAAAGAAGAGAGAAAGAAGAAAGAAAGAAAGAAAGAAAGAAAGAAAGAAAGAAAGAAAGAAAGAAAGAAAGAAAAAAGAAAGAAAATAGAAAGAAAGAGAGAAACAGAAAGAAAGAGAGATAAAGAAAAAAGAAAGAAAGAGAGAGAAAGAAGAAAGAAAGAAAGAAAGAAAGAAAGAAAGAAAAAAGAAAGAAAAAAGAAAGAAAGAGAGAAAGAGAAAGAAAGAGAGATAAAGAAAAAAGAAAGAAAGAGAGAGAAAGAAGAAAGAAAGAAAGAAAGAAAGAAAGAAAGAAAGAAAGAAAGAAAGAAAGAAAGAAAGAAAGAAAGAAAGAAAGAAAGAAAAAGAAAGAAAGAAGAAAGAAGAAAGAAAGAAAGAAAGAAAGAAAGAAAGAAAGAAAGAAAGAAAGAAAGAAAGAAAGAAAGAAAGAAAGAAAGAAAGAAAGAAAGAAAGAAAGAAAGAAGGAAAGAAGGAAAGGAAGATAAAAGGAGAAAATAGATGTTCTTTTCTTCTTTGAAGTTGTTTTTTGAGAAAAAATATAAGGTAAGAAAACTATTTTTGTTGTCAAACCTTCCCAATCTATTACTTTGTTTTATTATCCAAAGAAATAAAACAATGATACTTCAGGTGCAAATTGAGGGACAGATCACCTTTACACTGTACTAAAAACATCATATGAGGGGCTGGAGCAATAGCACAGTGGTAGTGCATTTGCCTTACATGCAGCTGACCCAGGAAGGACCTGGGTTCTATCATCGGGGTCCCAGGTGGTCCCCTGAGCCTAGAGCAATTTCTGAGCACATAGCCAGGAATAAGCCCTGAGAGTCACTGGGTGTAGTTCCCCGTCTGCCCCCCAAAACACCCATATGGATTAGAATCCAAAGAATGGATAGAAAGGAGAGTGAAGAGTGGAAGATAGATAAAGTATATACCAAGACCAGGATCAATGTGATTAAAAGACTTCCGGGAATCAAAAAAGGATTTTGTAAGTAGACTTGTTTAGAGGGTGCATATAGGGAATTTAACATGTGATTTTCTTCTCAGTTATGCAATGTTAAGAAAAATAAGTATAAAAGAAAAAAGTAATTGATTGTTTTGAGAGTAAAATAATTGTTATTAGAACACGTCAATGACAGCTAAACAACTTTGGACTTAGGATCAGAAACAATCTTTATAAGGACTAATCTTTTTTCTGGTGTTGATGACAGTGTTGTTGTTTTACATGTGGAACAAAGGTAAAGAAAGCAGAAGACCAAGACATGACAGTTGTGACAGAACTAGGATATGGAGTCACTGTACATAGCAGAAATAGGGTGACTTGCCCAGTGACCTGACTATAACAAGGAAGAAAACTGAAACCAAACTAGATAAAAAGAAATTGAAATGAAAAATAAAGGGGATTGTTTGAAAAGGATAATGGAGTTACTATTTAATGGAATTAAGAGATAATGAACTTTTGCTGATGAAATTTCTAATAAAATAGGGTTATTTTAAATTGATAAATGGAACATTTTTTACCATTTTAATTACTTTTACTTCTGAATACGTGAATGAATGACAGTTGTATCTGACTAAGTAACCTGTGAAGATATTATATAAGCTACATCCAAAAGTGAACTATAAATTGCAATCTTCATGCTGTCCCCCATCAAATGCAATTCTATATCCCTTGTACTTGTTAAGTTTGAAATCTTTCGTTGAAGTGTGTTGAAGCCAAAACAATGGAAAGAGCTTCAGAGTCACTCATAGATCAGAAACATTATTGCTGTTTCATATTAATTTCTGTTTGTTTGGGATCACATATCTCAGTATTCAGGGGTTCCTCCTATTTCTGTGCTTAAGGAATAACTTCTGTCTGGTCACAGTATATTATATATGTTGCAAATTGTATGTGAGCCAACTGTGTGCAAAGCAAGCACTTTACCCACTGTAACAATGCTCTGATCCAATGATTAATGTTTTAAATACAAAAAGAAATATAAATATATTGGTATACTTATATTAATAATCATAAAATAAAACAATTATATAATATAAACAGCATATTTATGCATATTATAATAACTCACAACTGATTTTGAAAACTCTCTATGATATTTTCATATGAACTTATATATTTAACGAGTAATTTTAATGATGAACTTGGGTTTTATTATTCTTATTTACTTATTTATTCCTTTAGTTAGGTGTTTAAGCCAAACCAGCACTTACAGACTAACTACTGGATCTGCTTTTAAAAATCACTCGGCAGGGCTCAGGAGATTTATTTGGAATAATGGAGAAACTAACCCAGGTTGGTAGCAAGTCTTACACTCTTTTTAGCCCCCAGATCATAAGCTTTTAAATCAAGTATTATGACATATTTATTAACAAATGGTTACAAAATCTGAGCACAGCTCCAGCCTCTTAGGCATCTATCTAACCGGGGTGGGACCTTAGTTGTAATAGCCTGAGATGAAATTTCGAATTTTACGTTCTTAGAAAAACTTAACTCAGCTCCTCTCCTCAATGCTCAGAATATAGATTTTCTTCTTTTCTGTTTTCACAATGTCTTTGATTACACAAAGTTACATCTTTTAAAAAACAAAAGCAAAATGCAACACTTTAATCGTCTCACAAGCATTCCTTTTAACTTTCTAAATATTATAAGGGTATTTTACAGTTTTTTTCTCCACATAAAAGCCAACGTCTAAAAAGCAGCCTCTAAGGTTCCGACTTTCTTGTTTTTCACTTAGAAGACAATCAATGGATGTCAATGGTAATAGAGTGCTTTTTCATAAACAGAGAATGCAGAGAAAATCCTTGCTTTTTAACCTCAGAAATGTAATGTAAGCTTTTACATATGCATCTTAATAAACAGCTTCCTGCTAACTGTCCCTCAGAGCCTTCATTGTGTCCTGAGGAACAGCCCTGAAGATGAGGGAGGTTGGTCTTATGGTCATCAATTTAATTATTTTTAATTTTTTCTCTTCTGATTAGGAATTTTTTAATTTTGAAATAGTAAAAACAATGGTAATTATTTTTTAAAGAATGTGTGCTTTGAAGCTTCTCTAAATCAAGTTACATATTTAGTTCTATTTTTTACAAAGATAAACCTTTTCAGTTTTTCTTTTGCTTTCTTTTTATTCTTTTTATACTTCCTTCTTTTTCTTTCCTTCTTCCTTCTTCCTTTTTTCTTTTTGTTTCTTCCTTCTTTTTTCTTCGTTTCTTCATTCTTCCTTCCTTCCTTCTTCCTTCTTTTTTTTTTTTTTTTTTTTTTTTTTTTGGTTTTTGGGCCACACCCGGTGACGCTCAGGGGTTACTCCTGGCTATGCGCTCAGAAGTCGCTCCTGGCTTGGGGGACCATATGGGACGCCGGGGGATCGAACCGCGGTCCGTCTCCTAGGCTAGCGCAGGTAAGGCAGGCACCTTACCTCGAGCGCCACCGCCCGGCCCCTCCTTCTTCCTTCTTTCTTCTTTCTTATTTTCTTTCTTCTTTCTTTCTTCTTTCTTTCTTTCTTTCTTTCTTTCTTTCTTTTTCTTTCTTTCTTTCTTTCTTTCTTTCTTTCTTTCTTTCTTTCTTTCTTTCTTTCTTTCTTTCTTTCTTTCTTTCTTTCTTTCTTTCTTTCTTTCTTTCTTTCTTTCTTTCTTTCTTTCTTTCTTTCTTTCTTTCTTTCATTTTCTTTCTTTCTTTCTTTCTTTTCTGGAGGTTGATTGGGGGATGTGGCAGACAGTGCTAAGGGTTATTCCTGGTACTGCTCAGGTGCAGGAATTAAACCAAAGCTGTCAACATGCAAAGCAACATGCACTCTTTTGGACTCAATCGATCTCTTTAAACTGTGTGAAAATCAGAGCCTCTTCATAGACGTGATGACTTTAAAAATAATAAATATAATTAGTGTATGTATACCACTAAGAGAAGCACTAGTAAAGATCAAGTTGGTTAGGCAAACAAAGTTATTTTTGATCAATTTATATATCTAAAAGTCAGCTTTTTAATTAAGGAAGCATAAAACAAATAAAACATATACTAGTACATAGGAATCTCATTTTCTACATCCATGCATTTTATGAAAATATAAAAATATTCCAAACATTAAATGTTGAAAACAAAAGAATGTGACAACTTTGTGTATTTATTAAAAAAAACAATATTTTATATAGTGTACCAAATTGATTTTTTGATATATGTGCAATTTGAAGCTAAAATTTAGTTAATACTTAAGTCAAGGATTTCAGATAATACCTTACAAACTGGTAGGTTTCTAAGTAACACCCAGGCAAAAGAAAAAAAAAACTTTCTACATAATGGAATAGAATAAAAGGGTTTTCTAGAATGTACTATATATTCAAAATATCCTCTCTAAACCTTTTTTGACCAAAGGTTTTCTGAAACTCTAAAGCTTTCAAATATTAAAAATGAATTATAAAACATTCAGCAAAGTACATGGAATACCATTCTGTTATTATCTATATTTATGGTTGTATAGTAATTATAAATGTCAGATAAATTAGTGAAAGTATATGTAGTCTCAACATAGTTTAGGTCAAATTTTGCCACCAAGATTCAGTTTTCACAGTTTTAGGGTTTAAACAATTCAAATATCAAATTATTAGCATGCATATTAAGAAAATGTCTAAATTATGATTGTCTTGAATTTGCTTCTTTCTTTTCCCACAAACTTACATAACAAATAATTAGCACAAGAATTCACTTAACGTCAAAAACAGAAAGGGATCATAATCTATTTACGATTTTTGTGAAGGAAAAATAAAACATAAATGTTAAAATTCATATTTTCCTGTGCTATTCTGACATTTCTTTTAGTCTACTTGGGATTAATTATATGTCTCCTTCCTTTGCTTCTATGTGAATTTTGTCACACTTTCTTGAAATAATGAAGAGAAACAAATAAAAAAGGCAGACTTCTTTGTGTTCCTGATATTAAACTTTCTTTAGAAATCACTTATTAATGTAAGTATTAAAACTAACACTTTTTATTCACAATTTTTCTTTCTGAAATGTTTAACCTCTGGGTTAAATTGGTGAGCCAAATGAAAATATCAATTTAAATAATTCAAAAATGTTTGGTTACTGCCTTCTTCATCAATAAAATTAATTTAGAGATGGCATTATTGAAACCAGGCATTATTTCTAAACTAAGAATTCCAGATGTTTTTAGTTGCTGCCTATGACATTTCCACAATCAGAATAAATTGTGTTTTCAGAGTAATGTAATAGATAGAAGTGCTGAATAAATCTCATGCAGTTGAGATGACAAAATTAACATGCTGATGACATTTTAATGTTTCAATATAATCAAGGGGGCATGGATCATGCCTGCAACAGTTCTAATATAATTCTGTTCTTTAATCTTTTCCCAAGACAAAATAAAATATAGATTTCAGAAATTATCTAAGCAGAATCTTCCTTAGTATTCAAGCAAGCTGTTTAGGTTTCATCTGATATACCATTTTAGTTCAGCTTTACCAGTTGATATTTTACCAAAGAGCTTGAGTTACACATAAAAATTGTGGAGTAAAGGCAGTTATTTATTTTTATTCTTTTTCAGTAGACTGTTGTTGATAATTATTCAGTATCTATTGTTTTGAACTTTAACAGAGTATTGTTTTCAATGAACAAATTCAACTTCTAATTTCATAATTGCACATGTATATATATGTGTGCATATATAATTTCAGACTTCTTAGACTCAAAATAACTTTCAGAAGTCAACATATCATACATTTACTATTTCTACAAATATTTTTGTCCCTAATATTATAGTGCAAATATATATTAAAGACAAACTTATACTTGCAAGAAGATGTGGATTGACTATGCCTAGGGTGAAGAGCTTTAGAATGTTGATTAAATTGCATGTTCCATAAGAGGAAGACAAAAAAAAGAGATATACAATAATAATCTTTTTTCTTTCACATGGATATGCTATAAAAATAGCATATCAGACCAGCAGAAACAGACCAGCAAGATAGTGCAATTGTGCTTGCCTTGCATGCAACCAAACAGGATTAGGTACCTTATATAGTCTTCTGAGATGCTACAGAGGTGACATGTGAACACAGAACCAGGAAAAAGTCCCGAGCACAATAGTGTATGACACACAAACAAACAAAACAAAACAAAGAATCAGAGGCCACAGCAGCCAGAAGCCAGTTAGATTATAAGCAAGATGAGATAATGGGGCTTGAGCAGTGGCACATGCAGTAGGCCTTGCACATGGCCAATCTAGAACTGACCTTGGTTCGATTTCCCAGTGTCCCATATGGTCCCCCAAGCCAAGAGCAATTTCTGAGCACATAACTAGGAGTATCCCCTGAGCACCACCAGTTGTGGTCCAAAAGAGAAAAAAAATAAGATGACATAAAATTAGTGGTGACAAGCACACATTGTGCTCACTATAGAACAATGACAGAATGAATATCTATTTGCTAAATATTAATTTCAAGTATAATATTTAAATGTAATAAAAAATCATCAGCTGAACCATAATATCAAACTAAAAGAAAAATCTCTTGAGTGGGCTAATATTTCTTCCTAGAGAGTGACATTAAATCTGTTGCTACATGTTTACAAAACCATGAAATAGACATATTTTTAAAAGGATGATTTCAACACATTTTAAAATTTTAATCACTGAAAATATCATCTCTCTAATATATATACATATATATGAATGCTTATATTTAAAAACACTTTGCAGATAATTCTTCCCTCCTTCCTAGCCTAAATATGGACAAAAAGAAGTTATTCCACTCATCAGATTTCTCAATCGATTTTGCAGTGCCATCTATAATTGAGTAGATGATTTTTAATTACAATCACGAGAAAAAAATTTAATCAAGGTGACTTTTAAGATGAGTAAATTTCTCATTCTTGCCTAAATGTAAATCTGATAGGTTTAAGCAGAAAGGTTTGAAGGTGTCAACAATGGGCCTAATTCTATTATATCTGTTCTATTTTCTTATCTTTGCACTAGCAGTACTCTTAAAACAGCCACCAAAAATAATTGGGATCTGTTTAGTGCATATATCTTATGTGATGTGAAAAAGAAAAGAGAAAAAGTAAGAAAGAGAGATAAAAAGCAAGAACAATAAGAGAATAGAGGATGAAGAGGGTGTAAAATGAGTAGAATAGGAAAAGGAGAAATCCAGACTCTAAGTGAAAAATAAGTCTTATTAAACCAATTGTCTTAAAATTAGAAAAATTACCCATTTGAAGGGAAGGCCAAACATCACTTTTCTGAAAAGGAAGGAAAATCAGAGAATTTCTCTGAGTCTACCTTTACTAAATGTAAACCCTCCACATCCTTCTACTGATGATATAATAATCCCTGATCATTGGCCAACAAAAGCATTCGAAGAGGGTTAATATTGAACAGGAGCAGCACCTCTGACAGCAGATAAGAAATTAGCCTGCCTATTTTGTTTCTGCCTCAGAGAGAGCTTTATGAGAGCATGCCAAGCAGTATCCAAAAGTGGGTTTTAGTGTCAGATGCAAGAATGTAAAAATGCAATGTGCACTTGAGTTTAATTCACTCTCAACTCCTTAGATATCCTGAAAGAGTACACTTACACTTTGACCCACACACTAAAGAACTGGTGAATCTTCAGAATGCTGAGTTGTTTTATATTAAAACCTACCACTTACCCGAGGCATCTCTAAAAGTACTCCAAGCTGTCAGCTATTTTATCAGGTTAGTATGGTAGCTTCAAAAAGCTCAGATACTTCAAAGATTTGATGTCTCTGGTGGAACGTTGGTTGAAGGATTTTTTCATTTTTATCCTAATTGTGTTTATTTTTTCTTAATTTTTAATAAAATTACCTTGAAGTGCATAATTACAAAGTTTTTCATAATTGGTTTTCAGTCATACAATTTTCTAGCACCCATCTCTTGACCACTACATATTTCTCACATCCATTATCTTCAGTTTCCCTTCTGTCCTCCTCTCCAACCTGTCTCTCTGCAGATATTTTTCTTTTTTTTTCGGTCTTTTTTTTCCCTCTTTTTTTTTTAACACCTTGGTTACAAACATGATTGTGGTGGGGTTTCAGTCATATAAGAGGACAATTAGAATAATTTTATTGCTTCAGAAGCTATAGACAGGAATCATGTTATAAGATTTTTAAAAGAAAAAAATGTTGGAAATAAAATTGAAAATTGTAAACAAACTTTTCCAAGAAAACTAAATATACCTTCAATAAAAAGTTGAAGAGAAGTCTTTATATATATATATATATATATATATATATATATATAAATGTTCTATTTATATATATATAAATGTTCTATTATCAAAATATCCCTAACAATAATGTAACATTAGTGGAGCAAATAATACTTTATTTTAACAAAGCAAACAAGAGGAACTTTAAGTTCTTTAAGATTATTTATAAAACATATTATTTTAATAATATATAAATAATAAATATTTTATTAAAATTAAATTAATGAGATTGGAGAAATATTACAATGATAGGGCACTTGCTTGGTATGCTTTAGACTTAGGTTTGATTGCCAGCATTCTATATTGTTCCAGAACATCATTAGATGTGAGTCCTGAATGCATAGCCAAGAGGAATTCCAAAGTATTTCTGGTGTGACCAAACAGAACAAAACAAAAAGAAAACAAGAAAAAAGTAAATTACTACAGGAAGTGAATTACAACAGCATTTCTTCTATGAAAGTCAAATAAAGTTCAATTTCTGAAGAGTAAAGTAATAATTTTTTTTTTTTTTTTAGTTTTTGGAGCAAACCTGGCAGTGTTCAGGATCCTGGTTCTAGACTCAAGAATTACTCCTGGCAGGCTCAGGAAACTATCTGAGTGCCTGGGATAGAAACTAGGTTGGTTGTGTGCAAGTTAAGCACCCCTACCTATTGTTCAGGCCTAAAAATCTACTTTTCTCAAACTTTTTACACCCTCTCTTCAAATAAATATTCTTCTTGTATATGCTTTAAAGCAACACATTAAATCATGACCACATGACAAAATTATACATAGACCTTCTGATAAAATATAATTCATTATAAAACAAAATTCATAATTTTTCAATAACTTTTCATCTGAAAGTTTTACAATATTTTTGAGATATCCTGTAGAAACATAAAAACATAGTTCCAAAGACTGAATCCTTAATTTATGCCACTTATTTTTGTCTGCATGACCTATGTGTTAATATAGTTAAAGGTTAATTTCAATATCATTACTCTCCAATATGTTTATATCTATTACCAAAAATATGTTGAGTATTGAAAGCTTATTGAATATTCTGTTTCTTTACTTTCATACTAATCACAACATTTTGGCCAACTTACCAAAAAAAATTAAATGGTACTTTATCATAAACAGAATTACTGACCTCACAAGTACTTCTTATATGGATTAATATAATGGATACAAACATCACTGTAGAGACCACGGGGAAAACCAAATGCAAAATGTTCAGTTATAAAATAGGGATATTTTGAGAAAGAGTATGTGGTAGCCAGATCCAAGCTGGTCTTCAATTGTCTTTACCTCATAATATCATCTCTTTATGGATATCATAAGACACCATAAGACTTCCTGTCTTCTACTTTATACTCTTTGGATAATTATATCTTGGGAAAACAGAGGTCATATTGGGAAGACATTCAAACCAGATTCTGCAGATTTCAACAACATATTGGCAAGGTCAGCATCAAATGCCAGCTGTGTGAATGAGCTCCTTAAAAGCAAATCTTTAAGCTTTAACTAAGCTTTCTGATGAATATAATCCTAGGTAACATTAAAGTAGATTTAAGTCAGAAATGTCTATTATGTTTTGGGGAGATTTTAAGTTTTATGCTAAAAGTCAGGTAAAACATAAACCTGATGTTAGTATATACAATATTCTTTGGTCAAAGGCAAATAAGTCAATTATAAATCAATGTCATTTTTCATGTATGAGTATGAGCCATTGTATTGAATTTTATGAGAGGTCCTGAGCTTCAGAAATCCAAGTATTGTATAATAAACACTAAGGATAACTATATTTTGCTAAGGTGAGAGATTATCTTCCAAAGAAGGTCATCGTAGAAATACTCTACATCAGGGGTCTCAAACTCAATTTACCTGGGGGCCGCAGGAAGCAAAGTCGGGTGAGGCAGGGCCGCATAAGGGATTTCGCTTACCGAATATTCGCAACAAAAAGTCGCATTAGTAAGAAAAAAATCACAAAAAATTGCATTAAACATTTGCATACCCCGAACGGAACTGCTCGCGGGGTATGCGAATGTTTAATGCGATTTTTTTCTTACTAATGCGATTTTTATTGCGATTATACAGTAAGTGAATAATCGTGAGTACTGCGATATTTGAAGGTCGGCCACGGGCCACACAATGTTGTATGGAGGGCCGCAAACGGCCCGCAGGCCGCGAGTTTGAGACCCCTGCTTACATCATACAAATATTCTGTAGCCAAGCACAGAGACAACCAGAATAAATTCTCAAAATAAATAATAAATTAAGAATGAATTATGGGAAAATATATCCCAAATCAGTCCAGTTATAATTTAGTTACAAACAAAAAAATTGAACTCCAAAATCTATAATTATTAAAACATTGCTACACAATATTCAAGGACTCCAGGAATAGTATTGTGACCAGACCAAAGATTAAAGAAATTAGATAACAGAGGGAAAAAACTGAAATTAGAAGCAAGCAAGACTCAAATAGCTAGTTAGGAATCGTCACATTAATTCAACAGGGTTAATGATTTTCTTTATAGCTTTCTCTTTTTTCCTTTCCATTTCAGAAATCAAATGCAAGTCAGAGGATTAAAAACCCCAATGCCATAACTCTAAGGGAAATTCCTAAGCAAAAAAATGATAGACAGTGAATATATGGTAACAAATAGCAAATAAATGTCAGTGTCAAAATAAAAAGAAATTGAGTATCCCTTATAAAAGGAACAATCCTACACGACAATAAAATATTGCAATTTAGTTATTTGATTGAATTGTGGGAATTGCAGAAATATGAGTCATTTGTATATGGTGAATATGAATTGAATATGAAAGTAAGTTGAATAAGGTAGAGTTAGAGACTTATAAATTCTATTAATTTTAGAGGATGCCAGTGATGTTGGATCCCAGATGAATTTGTAACTGGATAACTTAGCATGGGGCGGGACAGAAGAGTCCATAAGGATTCAAACCATCTGGGAGCAGTTTCGGGGAGATTTCTTGGTTTATTTTAGGTGAGAGTGGAATACTTTTTTTTTTTCCCAACTTATTCCTTGTGCTTTGCTTGAACTGTTTATTTTTTTTTTGTCATTCAACACAGCAACAACATTGTTTGTTTTCGACGTCTTCTTTCCTATTGCAGGGGTAGGTTGAAGTAGGTATCAGGAGCCAGCCCCCCCAAAGAGCCTATATGAAAAGTGGTCGTTTTTGGATGAAGGCACTCCAACTCTGCTCAAAGCAAAACAAAACAAAACAAAACAAAACAGAAAACGAAAAAAAAAAAAACTAGTGTGGAATACTTTTAATGTGCATTAGCCAATCAGACTAGGGGAAAGTAACGAGTGAGCTCTGTGTGTTTAGGGGAAAGCAGGGTGTGAGTTCTCGTGTTTAGAGGATTAAAGAAAACACTGTGTCTTTTATGGAAGCACTAAATTATATTAACTTAAATGCTTAGTTTTATTTCTAATCATTCTTCCTATATGCAGATTGTAAAAAATTGCAGCTCCTCTACATGTTGTCTAGATCCAGACTCCCTAGAACCAATTTCTAGAAGATATATGATAAAATGCAAATTAGAGTGAAATGCTGTGGATTCTATATTTATGTAAAGAATGTGTATCAAATATAAAAGTATTTCAATGTAATTTATTCTAATATTTTCTAGGAATTTAAATGAATCACATTTTTATCTAATATTTGGATGCAACTAAATGTACTTAGGCATGCACTTGATACTTTGAACCAAAGATGAAAATGATTTTAATAAAGTTACTAAAATGAACAAGAAAGTATAATCATAGTTTTCTAGGTAAATAAATTTTGTTCAAATCTTTCAAACCAATAATTTTGAAAACTTATATTTGAACTTTTGTTTTAAGTGATGATGCTTTAATGTAAAATTTCATTTAATCATCAATTAAAACACAAGTTCAAAGAATCATTGGCAACAGAATAATAAAAATCCAGAGAATATACTCAATTAAACAATAAGCACAGGGGCCAGAGAGATAGCACAACGGTAAGGAATTTGCCTGGCACTCAGACTATCTGGGACAGATGGTGATTTAAATTCAGGCATCCCATGTTGTTCACTGAGCCTGCCAGGATCAATTTCTGAGCACAGAGCCAAGAGTAACCCCTTGCTGTCACCAGGTGTGACCAAAAAACAAACTAAAACCAACCAAACAAAACAATACCATATAAAATTATCAACACACTAATAATCAAATAGTATAAAATAAAATATATTACTATTCATTAAAATTTTTAGTTAATGTATATATTTATAAAGTCTTCTAGAAATATTCCAGGGGAAAATGTAATAAGACATTCAAAACTTTAACTTGATGTAGGTAGTCTATTTATAGAAAATTATTTTAAGGAAATTTAAGATTTAACTAAATATTCAAACAGAAGGAACTACTTCTAGAAATTGTTTTAAATTTATTTTATATCTGACATCTTTGGAAATATGTCAATAACTACCTATAAAATGATTAATCAAATTATATCCTCATATTTTTAATTTAAATTTTAATTATTTGTTAACATAGATTTATATAATTTCTGGTGCACACTATAATAACAAAAATGAAACAATACAGTATAATTTAACTATATTATTATCCATATACATGACTGAAAGAAAATATATTAACATAAACATTAATATAAAGAGTATTTATGTACATGATTATAATTAATATAGTATTTTTATTTATATATTTCCCAATTTTCAAGTAATTATGGATGCCTTAAACCTTTTGAACACTCTTTGTCTTTATTTTAAAACATCCAAATGATAGAATCTGAGAGATTCTGCATCAAATTAGTATATCAAGTACCAGATCAAATAGTACAGCAAGTAGAGAATTTGCTCTGCAAACAGCCAGTCTAGGTCTGATTTCTGGTATATCATATGATTCTCTGCATTCTATCAGGAGAGATTCCCAATCACAAACCTAGAAGTAAGCCCTAAAGACAACCAGCTATGACCCCAAACAAACAAACAAACAAATTTAAAAACTAATACTATAAAAATTATACAAAACATAAATAAAATAAAGTATCTTTTCACTGGTGCTACTCAGGTAGTGTTTAGGGGCCTCAAGGATTGCAACCAGCAATGCAAAAGGGGCCTGGATTGGTAGCTATCAAACTGGTACACACATGAATGACAGGTACATTAAACCGTGTATAATTCCCATGGTTCCTATAATATAAATTATTATGTATATTTTATATATAGTACTATAAATATATAGTATGTCAGATAGACTATGTGTTTCCAGGAGATATATGACCTTTAACTATAGAGAAATATAAAAACTCTGAATGTAGTTCAAAAAATTACTAACTGGTGTTTTAGAAAAAAATTTCTTAACCAGTATATTGGTAACTGAAATTCTAGTATGAAAAAATCAAGGAATTCAAAATGAAATTTTGCACTTGTACTATAAATTGGTCTTTTTGAGCTTGTGAGATGATTAGTCCTTAAAGCCCTGATTAAACTTAAGCTGAAAGATGTATAATCATCAGAGAGAAGAAGCTAAGCATAATAATCTGATTTTTCAGAAGAGAAATGGAAAGCATGTGTGTGGGTCAAAGAGTTCATTCAAAAGGCTAGAGTTGGAGTAGCTCCCAAATACTAAGGTCCAAGAAGGACTTCTTTATTGAATCCTATCATTAAAATCTCTGGCCGGATTTCATGAGTATCCCCAGGAGTGGTGCTTTAATTCACAAAGCATCTCTAAGGTGCCTTTTCCAGACACCCAATCCCAAAAGTAAAGAAATGAATTTAGTTTCATAAAGTTCCTCTGAATGCCTCTATTTATCTTATGAACTAAAAGATGGAAGAATATGTTCAAGGTTTACTATAACTACAATAAAGTTGGATATTATAATCACCTAAAGTTGATCAATTTTCATTATTATCATTATATTCAACACTGCTCAGGTTGTATATTCCATATACTACCCAGAATACTATTTAGACGTGTTTATTTCAATCTAAAGTTATTTTCTATTTTAAATAATTGATCTACTAACTAATAGAAAAGGCATAAATTGATCATCTTACTGAAATTTTTTCAATAGTTTCTTACCTTTGCCATTGTTTCATTTCCTCTTTTGTTTATTCTTCATACTTCCGCAGAAAAATATTTTTAAAAGTGTATATATTTACCACCCTCAAAGTATCTCAGCATAATATTTAAGGTCATTCAGAAGAAGTCTAAACTGACTTCATCATTGTTTTGTTGCTTTTGTTTTGTAAAGGTATGTACAATGCTAGAACAAGTTTACATCTTTTCTTCACTAATCTTTCTCAGGAAATAATAGGAAATTATGACTATTCTAATACTGTACTCCTTTATTTTGCAATTTCCCCCTCCTTTTGCTGTTTGGCCTTTTTGATTACAGGCCAGTACAGAACATTCCTCAGTTCCACATCTCAGCAGGAGTTTGCCACAGTGCTTCCCTTATAGTGTGCTTTCATTAATTGTTGAATAGAAATAAGGCTAGTTGTGGGCTGAACTTAAAATTCTGTTCAAATATGTATATTGAATGCTATTTTTAAGATATTTCATATGTATGACATCTTGGTTCCAAGGGAGTAACTTCCTTCGAATTAGCTGTTGAGACATTAGTGAATCTCAGGATAGTAACTACTCTCCTTTTCCACAAACTAATAACTTTGTCACCCCCTTCAGCTGCTTTATAAAAGTCAAATAGATAGTAGATATTTTTGAAAGAATTTAGTTGCACTTATGTTCTCATAAGTAGACCAAAGAAACTGAAGTTATTATTTCTTAATAAATCTCTCCTTCATTTTCTGTCACTAAATCATTACTTTATAATTTAGAGTTCAGGTACTGGAGTACATGTCAGCAACAGAGTCAATAATAAAGACACTTAGTTCTTACTGCCATGGTAATAATAGAAAAATTTATATTTGTGAGCAATATAAAAATTTATATTTTTATTGCTCTTATGATAAAAGCCAGAAAGAAATACATTCACTTAAAAGAATATTTATTCATATATAAATATAAGGAAGACTATCAATAATCTCATGTTTAGACTGATAATCAAAGATATAGCAGCAATTGATGAAAATAAGAAGTTCAAAATTTACTTCATATAGAAGAACATAATGTATAAAGACTGTGAAGATGGAAAGAACATGAAGAAAACCAAGAATGCTAATATAAGAGGCTGGAGTGATAGTACAACAGGTAAGACATTTGATTCAACATGTCTGACGTGGGTTCAATCCTTTGCAGTCTAAACATCGCTTAATCCTTGCCAGCAATGATCCTTAATTACAGAGCCAAGAGTAAGGCCTCTGAACCACTGGGTGTGTGTCCCATTGCTTCCCAACAAAAATTCTTAAACTGTGAAGAGAGAAAAGGATTTGTCCAAGAAAGATTATAATTGCAAGATTTTTCTTAGCTACACATTACTGATTATAATAATAATGAAAGGATGAAGAAGTATAACTATTTTAACCTGGTAACAACTTTGTGAGAACTTTCACACTCTTTACATAATAAATGAGAATAGTGACTTCAGGTAGAATACCTCTGAATTTTTAGATTCTTTAAAAATATTGCAATGTTACTGAGTTAAAAGTGCTTGTGGAGGGGCCGGGCGGTGGCGCTAAAGGTAAGGTGCCTGCCTTACCTGCGCTAGCCTAGGACGGACCGCGGTTCGATCCCCTGGCATCCCATATGGTCCCCCAAGCCAGGAGCGACTTCTGAGCGCATAGCCAGGAGTAACCCCTGAGCGTCACCGGGTGTGGCCCAAAAACCAAAAAAAAAAAAAAAAAAAAAAGTGCTTGTGGAGTGCTCGCTTCGGCAACACATATACTAAAATTGGAACCATACAAAAAGATTAGCCATGGCCCCTGCGAAAGGATGACATGCAAATTCGTGAACCGTTCCATATTTTTTTTTGATAAAATACCCTTTTAAAAAAAGTGGTTGTGGGGGGGTGTTGAGCAATAATAGCTCAGAGGGTAGTTGCCTTGCACACAGTCAACCTAGGTTCTATTCTCGGCATTCCCATAGTCTCCCATGCCTGGTAGATGTAATTTCTGAGCATAGAGCCAGGAGTAACCTCTGGGCGCTGCCAGGTGTGGCTCCAAAAAATATATATATATATATACATATATATACATATATATATTAATAAAAAAAAAGCTGTTGGTGGTAGCTTTTTTAAAAAAAGTTATTTTATATTTACTTAATAAATGTTGAAAGAAAGTAATAAAACATGCCATTACAATGTGACTTCACTTTAAACTTTTCCAATTATACAGGCTGTGAATATGACTCTCTGGTGGAACACATGCTTCACATGTATAATTCCCTAGGTTTAATCACAGAAAATACACAATTTGAAAATTATTTTCATGAAAAGTAAAAGCAGTAGAAAGATGAAAAGACAAATTAGAGAAGCTTAAACACTGTCAATTAAAAGACACCATTAAAAATTAAAATACTGTCTAAATTAGCTACTACTTAAAAAGATTGTAACTTTAGCTAAATTTTATTAAAGGAAACAAATAATACTTGAAAGCAGGAGATTCTAACTACAACAACCAAACTTAAAAATGTGCCTGTCAAAGAGGCAGATAGAGATGGTGGATGAAGACTAGTTACACTAGTGTTGGGAATTATTAAAACTCAAATATGAATAATTTTATAAATTACAGTGTTGGATTAAAGTTAATATATATAACCATATCAATATGCACCCTAGAATTATTCTATTTGGTGATATTGGGAGGTGCACACCTAACATTACTTAGGCCTTGTTCCTGACTCAACACTCAGGGATCAATACTGGCAGGCTCCAGGTACCATTTGGGGTGCAGGGGATTAAATCTAGATTGACCAAGCACTAAGTAAGCATCCTACCTACAGTACTATTTCTCTAGCCTCATTTTTTATTCTGTCTTTTATTGGTATAAATTATAATTTCATAGCTTCTTTAAAACTTTATAAATCTGGCAACAAAGAGGTAGTACTTGGCTTGCATGCTGTCAAACCAAACTCCATTCTGGCATTGGCTATGGTTCTCTAACTTCCAGCAGTAGTGATCCTGGAAATTAGAGTCAGATATAAGCCCTGACTATCATTGCATATGGCCTCCAAATAAAACAAACTAAAATAAAACTTTATATATAGATATACATATATAATAAATATGTGACAGAAAAGCTCTTAAAATTTTAATAGAAAAATACCAAACATCAAGTATTCTTACCATTACAAAGAGCATTTTAGTAGGAGTGAGGAAAAAATTAATAAACTTTTTTTACATATTAAGAAGTTTTAATTGATGGGATTGGAGCAGTGGTGCAAATGGTAGCCTATGGTAGCCTAGGATGTACCTCTATATGGTCCCCCAAACCAGGAGTGATTTCTGAGCGTACAGCCAGAAGTAACCCCTGAGCGTCACCAAGTGTGACCCCCCAAAAAATTATTTGAAAATTATCATTATTATTTATTTAAATACCTTGAGGTTGATGATAGCCCATGTGCATATCTCAGAAACCACAAACAAAAATGCTAAGCTAATATATTTCATATCTACATTGTTTTTGTTTATTTTGGTTGCCTTTTTTGGGTTTTATACCATTCCTAGCAGTACTCAGGGATTACTCCTGGCTTTGTGCTCAGAAATTACTCCTGAAAGTAAATGTGGACCAGATGGGATGCCAGGGATCAAACCCAGGTTGGCTACATGCATGACAAATGCCCTACCTGCTGTGCGATTACTCAGGCCCCTCATTTTAATTATCTTCTAAATTTCTCTCAGTCACCTTTCTGGTAAAATTAGTAACAGTGGTCTTTTAAGTTGCCTTCTTAAATTTGATTAGAACTATTTCAAAAAAGTATGAGTAAATTTTATAATCTTTATAGTTGATGCCTGAAGACTTCCAGGGATATACCCTGATATGCTCAGGAGTGTATAGTTAGGAGGCATGTGATACCTAGTAGTGAATTGTGACTGCATGCATGCAAAGCTTTTTATCATAACCTCTGTACTATTCTCTGGCTTTCAATGTTTAAATACTTTAAAATTTTGTCATTGAATATTCCAGATATTCTTGAAAATATTTGTATAATATCAAGGTCTGTACTTCTTGGGTTACCTAAAAAATGAGACCTGTCAAGTTTCAAACTGATAGTTTGTAATTATTAGTTTATAATTAGGTTTAAGAGAGGTTGGGAACATTCTGCTCTGGAAATAATCCTCTTGTGATACTTTACCTATTGGTTATATGAGAATTCACACACTTAGATGGAGACCCAGGTTACAACTTACTTAACTAATTAACAGAATACTCACAAAAAATTACTAATATGATTTTTGCTCTCCTAGCTTTTTCTTAAGTTTTGCTTGAATTCTTGTATGTGGGAACGGATGAAATGCAGCATTAAGGCCATAGGAAATCAGTCTTCTTGAAGAAAGTGAAGAGAGGAGGAAAGGAAAAGCCAATGCTAAGGAAGGAATTGAAAGGAGTAATGGAATAAATAAATTATAGCTAGAAAGACAATGATAAAATATAGCCATGAGGGAGATAAGAAAATGAAAAAAGGAATGTAGGAGAAAATGAAATATAGCTGTAGAATCAGAAGTTCAATTAAATATATTTCAGTGAATAGTGTTCCATTTTCTTCTAGCTCCAAATTAGTCAAACTCACAGTAATTTAGCAAGAGAATAAGATTTAAAAGAAGGTTAATAAAGTTTTACACATTTTGAATAGAAAATCAACTATAAAGAATATAAAATTTGTTCATACTTTTTTGAAATAATACTAATCAAATTATAAAAGGTAACTTAAAAGGCCACAATCTATTTTCACTGAAAAGGTAAATGAAATAGAAATTTAGAAGATAATATCACATTTATATACCTCAGTTTAATCAGATTATATTTTTATATACTAAATTATCTTTTATTGAATCTATCATGTCACATTTATATTTGTGGAAAATTATCTTTTTGTTACATTTTATTTTAAAAGAAGTTTGTGAAAACATATTTTTTCAGCTTTCATCAATAGATTCTAGACTTTCACTAAAAGCAATTGTTTCTGTGTTCTGTGTCATAAATATAATTATTTTCTTCTTAGATTGAAATGAATAAGCAGTTATATCAAATGCTAAATTCTTCCCTAATTTGGGGCCAAGGAGTCCTTCCTTTTCTTTTCTTCTCTATTTTCTTTTTTTTTTTTTTTTTGTTTTTTTTTTTTTTTTTTTTTTTGTTTTTGGGTCACACCAGGCAGTGCTCAGGGGTTATTCCTGGCTCCAGGCTCAGAAATTGCTCCTGGCAGGCACGGGGGACCATATGGGACGCCGGGATTCGAACCGATGACCTCCTGCATGAAAGGCAAACGCTTTACCTCCATGCTATCTCTCCGGCCCCCTTCTTTTCTTCTCTATTTTCTATATATTTTTCTACCTTCTAAAAAATGCAGGTTCAAACAAAAAATGTGACCTTCCATATTGTATATACATTTTTATTGAACTGTGAGAAATATATCTCTACTACGCAAAATAAAAAGATTATGTAACATAGGCTTTATTTTCTCTTTAAAAATTTCAAGAAGAATCAGAACAAAGTTATAACTTGCCTGCCACATTATGACAAGCTTGTGCATCAAGTTCAGTATACTCTTAGCTTCCACCACCACATCAACTTTCAGATGCACATTCTGCTGCCAAAGCTGCTCCACGGCCTCTATTATGTGTTCCCTATAATTTAATATCTATTGTGCACTGGTTAGACACTGCTTGACACAAACATCTATACATAGTCTAGGGAAGAGACCAGAGAATTCAAGGTCATGTTAGCAATACTACTAAATACTGCTAATTACTTTGAATATAAAGATCTTAATTCTGGATTCTAATCCATTGCTATAATAATTTATTCTGGGAACAGTCTTGGTGATATTTTTAATAGTATTGTTCTGTGAATAGTTGCAAAGTCCATAGGAGTCAAATAGTTCTAATTTACTTTTAAAACATATGTAATATAGCTTTGCATGCAGCTCTCCCAGATTGATCTCTGATACTCTGTCTTCACTGAAACATTATTAAGAAAATCTTCTTAGCATGGAGAAATAAATAGCCCCCAATTACTGATCAAATGTGCACAAAACATATATCTATAGATTTACATGTAGGAAAATACCATGTGCTTATTTTCTATGCATGGATACATATGCTTATATACATTTTAAATCACTTCTAGGGGAACTAATTTTGATGTTTTATCAAGATATACTTTTTATTAAATCTACATGTAATACGTTTTGATGAATTACTTTCATTCTAGAAATAGTACATTTTGTTTTTATTACTAACTACATTTATTACTAATTTGATTCTTAACACCTACTCATTAAGCATTGGTTGCAAAATTAGGAACTAGGTGATTTGGAAATATAAAATAAAATTTTTATTTGAATTTTACAAAAAGTAATTGAATTAATAATTATTCTGTATTTTGTACAGCTATTTGTATTTATTCATCCAAGTAAAATGTACTCACTTGTGAAAAATCTTTCATTTTCTCTCAGATAGTTTGGAAAATAAAAAAATTAGTAATATATAACTAAATTTGACCATGAGCACTTATAGCATGTGATTAATGTAGTTCTCACAATAGCCAGTAATTATTAATTATAAAATTATAAAATTATAAAATATTAATATATTTAATATTTTCAGTTAGCTTGGCCGGAGAGGTGGCACTAGAGGTAAGAGGTCTGCCTTGGAAGCACTAGCCTAGGACAGACTGCAGTTCGATCCCCCAGTGTCCCATATGGTCCTCCAAGCCAGGGGTGATTTCTAAGCGCATAGCCAGGAGTCACCCCTGAGTGTCAAATGGGTGTGGTCCAAAGCCCCCCGCCCCCAAATATATTTTCAGGTAGCAAACTATGTGCAAATTTCTGTAGAATGAATCATCTAATCAGAAAATAATGGAGCTCAGAATTAAATTCAAGGTGAGGGCAGGAATAATAGTTTGACAATCAGGTAGAGCATTTGCCTTACATGTACTGACCAGTGCTCAATCATTGCCATCACATGTAATAATCTCTACTCTGCACTGAGCACCACCAGAAGTGACAGATGAGTGCAGAGTCAGGAGTAAGCTACTAGTACTGCTAAAACAAACAAAAGTTAAACTCAAAATACCTTTTAGATACTTCAAATCTTTAGTTTGTATATGTTCTTCTCTGTTTCCATTTTTTTTTTCATTTAAAACCTAGTTAAATTCTCTAATTAGCAGATTTAAATGAGCTCATGTTACTGGAGAGATAGTAAGCAATTTTACCTCAAAGAAATTGGTGACTAGGATACAAAGACTGCAAACAGACTAGAAGAAACTATTCATCCAATACTCATTTGATAAGGTATTAATATCTAAAATATATAAGGCTCAGGTAGTGCTTAACAAGTATAAGACACTCAAACTTATCCAAAAATGGGAAAAGAAGATGAAAATACATTTCCTCAAGGAAGAAGTATAGACACAAGAAAATGTCCCACATCACTAATCATCAGGGAGATATAAATCAACACAATGAGAGAATATCTCACACTACAGAGACTAGCATACATCAAAAGGATAAGAACAGCCAGTGCTGGTATGGATATGGGGATAAAGGGGCTCTTCATTCTCTATTCTATCTTTTTTTGAAACTGAGCTTCCATATGACCCAGCAATACCACTCCTAGGTATATAACATAGGAGCCTAAAAAACACAATGCAGAATATCAATTTGCTTTCTTATGTTCATAGCAGCACTATTCCCAATAGCCAGAATCTTTGTGTCCAAGAACAAATGCGTGAATTAAGAAATCATGGTATGGGGATGGAACAGTGGCTCTAGAAGTAAGGCATCCACCTTGCAAGCGCTAGCCTAGGAAGGATTGAGGTTCGATCTCCTGGCGCCCCATATGGTTCCCCCATGCCAGGAGCGATTTCTGAGCACATAGCTAAGAGTAACCCCTGAGTGTCAATGGGTGGACCCAAAACAAAACAAACAAACAAAAAAAAACAAAACAAGACGAACAAAAATGGTATGGGGCCAGAGAGATAGCACAGCAGTAGGGCATATTTGCTTTTCATGTCACCTACCTAGGTTCGATTCCCAGCATCCCATATGGTCACTAGAGCCATTTCTGAGCACAGAGCCAGGAGTAACACCTGAGCACCACCAGGTGTGACCCAAAAGCTAAAAAGAGAAACCATGGTACATTTACACAATGGAATACTATGCAGCTGTTAGGAATAGTGAATTCATGAAATTTTCTTTTTTTTTCTTTTTCTTTTTTTTTTTTTTTTTTTTTTTTGGTTTTTGGGCCACACCCAGCTGTGGTCAGGGATTACTCCTATCTATCGGCTCAGATATAGCTCCTGGCAGGCACGGGGAACTATGTGGGATGCCAGGATTCGAACCAACCACCTTAGGTCCTGGATTGTCTGCTTGCAAAGTAAACGCCTCTGTCCTATCTCTCCGGCCCCATGAAATTTTCTTAAACATGGTTGGATATGTAGAGTATCAGAAAGAGGAGTAGACATAGAATAATTGTACTTATTTGTGGGATATATAAAAATACAGTTTGGTAATAATATTCAGAGACAATAGAGATGAGGACTAGGAAGACCATGTTAGGAACTTTACAACCAATTGTAGGGGAATGCAGTTAGGGCAGAGAGTGATCATTATTACAATATTATCTGGAAATTATAACTCTAGACAAGAACTGGGTGCTGAAAAAAGATAAAGTCATATGTATAATACTTCTTCAGTTGCAATACTGCAAATAGTTTGTAGTAAAGGAAAGTTGGGGACGGGTAGGCCTGCCACAGAAGCAGGCAGTAGAAAAAGCAGGGGTCAGAGTTAGAAGGAAACTGGGGCATTGGTGCTGGGAAATATGCATTGGTAAAGGGTATAATACATTGTTTGACTGAAACTCAATCAGTAACAATCTTGTAAGCATGTATCATGTTATCATAAAATTAAAGAATGTATGTAATAAAAAAGTGAGAAGCTTCATAATATGAACACAACAGAAATAAAGAGAGCAGATGACTCATACATTCCTTTCAGGGTTTAAACATTATTTCCAGAAGTAAAATCTTACAGAAAGCCATATCTAAATGTTTAATGTGAAAGGTCAAATATATTCTCAGAGGTCAAAGAGATTACAGAATATAGATACTACAGAATTACAGAATAGTACTTGCCTTGTATACAGCTGGCTCATATGGCCCATACCCAGGAGCACATATGATCTTCTAAACACAGCCAGGAATAAGCCTCGAATACAGGAATTTCTGTAGAATGAACTTCTGAACATGGTTTCTCATTACAACAATAACCACAGGATTAATTATCACCATGAGAATTGTGACAAGGGTATTTTGAATTGTACTTGTAACCCTGTGGCACAAACCTTTGTGTGTGTGTGTGTGTGTGTGTGTGTGTGTGTGAACTGTTGGATGTTCACAACAATTAAAAAAAAAATCCTCAAATTTAGTAGAAGACATTATGGTTTAGAAATTATCTTTTGGGGCCAGCACAGTGGCGCTAGAGGTAAGATGTCTGCCTTACCTGCGATAGCCTAGGACGAACCGCAGTTCCATCCCCTGGCGTCTCATATGGTCCCCCAAGCCAGAAGCGACTTCTGAGCGCATAGCCAGGAGTAACCCCTGAGCGTCAACTGGTGTGGCCCAGAAACAAAAAAAAAAAAAAAAGAAAAAAGAAAAAAGAAATTATCCTTCACCAATGACAGAACCAAATGGGACTGAACATAGTCAAATAAACTTTCTAGACTTAAACAAAATGAATAGTTAAATACATCCATATTTAGGAAGCATACTCATCATACCTTGTTAGGCACTGAGGTATGTTTAAAAGACAGTTTGTCACAATCCAAGGACATATAAATTGATCATTAGTCATATGTAATGAATAAATCATAAAAGCCTTATGTTAAACTTCAACTTAATATTATAGTCATCACATATTAATTTAACAGCATTATCAGATACATTCACAGTATGAGTTCATTATATGTCACAAAATAATTATATTGAAGATACACATTAATTGATTCTATTGCCTTACAGCAGGTATTATTATTGCATTCTGTGTTCATAGCTGTTTGGCAGCAGAGTTGTTATAGATGTTTTTATTGCAATAAAAGATCAACAATCATTTAGTCTTTTATTCCCTCTAAAAGTTAGATACAACTTTATGTTTGAATATTTTGCTTCTTTTGTGCATTTTTCATATTTTATCTTGAACCACTTTTAGTTTATTTGACATTTAATTTCCATTGACTACCTTTAATTTCGTCAAACATTGAATATTTAGAATTAATTCATTTATGATTTGGAAGATAATCTATTGATTTTTGTATTGATCTCTGTAGTCTACCTTTAGCTTCAGGTAGGGCTTATAAACATTCTAACCAAACCTAAGTATAAACTTGAAATACCCCAAATTTATTCATAATATAAAAGTATTAAAATAATGTTATAATATGTTATTAAAAGTATACTATAAAGCAATATAGATTCTTGTATTTTATCAATAAAATATAAACATAAACACATAAAATTACAAAATAACAAAATCTAGTATGCTAAATATTAAAAATTATATTTATATCAAACCTATAATGACTTATTTTCACTTAAATCTTTTACTATTTAAAATATTTTAATTATGTATATAATATTGTAACAAAAATTTTTTTTTGCTTTATGGGCTACACTCTGTGATGCTCAGGGGTTACTCCTGGCTATGCGCTCAGAAATTGCACCTGGCTCGGGGGACCAGATGGGATGCTCGGGGATCGAAACAAGGTCCGTCCTAAATCGGCCGCATGCAAACAAACGTCCTAATGCTTTGCTATCACTCCGGCCCCTTAAGAAATATTCTCGAAAGAAAACAACAAGTTCTCAAATGCTCTATAATTTGCTTTGTGTTATAATTGTAGTTAATTAATGCAATATGTGAATCATCTCTTATTTCATACCTGCCCATCAACAGGTATGTAAACTAATATATTTCTAACAGATATATTTAATGAGCATAACCAGCATTGTCTATAAATATACATTAAATACATGTTTCAGTGTATAATATGTTGTAGCAAAATATATTTTGTATATGTAATTATGTTAAAATATGCTAGTTGCATGTTAAATATTATTTTTGGAGTAGGTCAGAAGACTTTGAAAACTATTGCTCTGATAGTTATTTAGAAACATAATAAAACAGCATAAAATAATTAAGAAGCATAAATTAATTAAGATTGCTTTCTCGGGCCTGGAGAGATAGCACAGCGGCCTTTGCCTTGCAAGCAGCCGATCTAGGACCTAATGTGGTTGGTTTGAATCCCGGTGTCCCATATGGTCCCCCGTGCCTGCCAGGAGCTATTTCTGAGAAGACAGCCAGGAGTAACCCCTGAGCAACGCCGGGTGTGGCCCAAAAACAAAAACAAAAACAAACAAACAAACAAAATGATTGCTTTCTCTTTCTGGCAAATTGGTAGTGGTAGAAGTACGGTATGTAACTTTCTGCCCAACAGCATACAAAATATTAAAGTAAAGTGACTTTTTCTAATATTCACTAAAATCAGCAGTGTTAGATGTAGAATAGTATTCACTTACAACATTTTAATAATTTCCTAAATCATGCTCCCATGATGTGCATTATAAAATCAAAAACTAACTACCTGTAATAAATGTACCTGGCATTTCAGAACTCTAATATTTTCATTTAAACAATCTTCTATATTATGATAAGCAGGAGGTACTCTAAAAATTTAATACAATATAAGGAATTGCATGTTAATCATTTTTGTAAACATTGTTTCTAATTCCTATAAAAATAATGATACCCAAACATCTATACTTTTCCTCCATTAGTATCAATTAGCAACACAGTCATTTCTCAATTATATTATTGCCTACCATGCATGTATCAAATAAACTAAAATTAAAATCCAGTATGCTGTGCCATTCTCATTAAATGCCTTACATCTAATCTGTTGCACTTGAGCTAGTGAAGGATATTGTTTTGGAAAGGTAATTAGCAGTATTATTCCTTACAACATTCTATCTGCTAGAGTAGAGAGTTTTAGAAGAAACCAGCGAATACTCTAATTGAACTATCTATTTGACATAAGCATCCACAGTGATACCGTTAATTATTCTCGGCTCTAACTGGTCAATTAAAACTGTAAAAAGGATGGCCAGTGGTGAACGTAATGTTTTTAAAATGTTTCTCCCCATCATTTAACTCCAATAACTTAATAGTATCTCTTTCTTCAAGTGAATCCAATGTTTCCAAATGCAAATAACTTTCTGAAAATACAAAAACAAAAAAAAAAAAACAAAACAACAACAACAACAAAAAAATCCCACACACACACAAAAAGGTTTGTGCCACAGGGTTACAAGTACAATTCAAAATATCCTTGTCACAATTCTCATGCTGATAATTAATCCTGTGGTTATTGTTGTAATGAGAAACCATGTTCAGAAAATGCTGATTGAAAATTTCAGACATCAAATACAAGACACTCATTGCCTATCAGCCAAATTGATTCTTACATGTACAGAACAGAGCCTTACAAATAATCCGAACTTGTTTATCTTTATAGTTCTACTTCATGATTTTAATGACTGCATTGACAAAAAAAATACTATCTTTAGACATATTTCTTTATTCAAGGCGAATCTTTCAATCTAATCTAAATGATTTTTTATTTTGAATGTGGATTATTCTTCATCCTTTAACTGAAATAACTGTAATACATTTGCAACTACTCATGGTCAATTATGCCCAAAACTTTGAAGCTGCAAGTATAAGTATCAAGTATAAGAAAACTTTGTCATTTTTACATTGTGCAATTAAACACATAAGCAAAGCGAATATTTCAAAGTAACCAAATTAAATTTATCTAGGGGTGTAGAATTACAGTATAAGACATTACTTTTTTTTTTAAATAGAGAACTACTTATGTCTTCAGTACAAAATAGCTTAAAATTAGTGTTTGTGGAATTTATCTCAAATTTCAATCATATGTCAGCATGCTGGGCATTTGTCTGGAACATTTCATGGGGTGTGGTCGCTAGCAGTGTTCAGTCTTAATGACACTAACCCAGCAAAGAAAATGGTTCAATTAAAACATGGAGTCTATTATGCTGAGTAAAATAAGTCAGAGAGAGAGAAAGATGCAGAATGGTCTCACTCATATATGGGTTTTTTAAGAAAAATGAAAGACATCCTTGCAATAATTTTCAGAGACAAAAGAGAGGAGGGCTGGATGTTACAGCCCACCTCATGAACCTCACCACAAAGAGTAATGAGTTTAGTTAGAGAAATAACTACATTGCGAACTATCCTAACACTGAGAATGTATGAGGGAAATAGAAAGCCTGTCTAGAGTACAGGTGGGGGTGGGGAGGGGAGGAGGGATATTTGAGACATCGGTGGTGGGAATTTTGCATTGGTCATGGAGAGTGTTCTCTTATATGACTGAAACCCAACCACAATCATGTTTGTAACCAAGGTGTTTAAATAAAAAATATTATAAAAGTAAATTCAATTTTTATTGAAAAAAAAAGAAAATGGTTCAATTATAGAATTTCAGAATGCATCTCTGATCAAATCCTGTGTGCTACTCAGGGTGTTCAGTGCTATTCTTGATGATATTCCTAGGGGGGCATAGAGTGATGAAACTCAAATTGAGTCCCACACTAATAAAGCATGAGACCCAAACTCTTAGATAATATGAGGATCCAATACCCCCAGGTCTCTCTTAAATTTGTACCATCATATTGCTTTTTACTACATTCTTAATATCAAAATGTTATGTTATATTTAAATTTATTTTTGTCCTTTGTAGTAATATACAATTAGCTTGCATACATATAATATTCACACACTAATGAAGTTACAATGCACAATTCTTTGATATTTTTCCTAAGATCCTGATAAATCATGAGTAGTGTTATATAATAATAAAGCTAGGTAAGATAAATGATTCAGAATGTAGCACGAAAAAGAATAAAATACAGGTGACTGGGTTTAACAAGACAAATTTTAAATTCCGTTAACAAAAATAATACATACTATATGAAGTGAGGTAGTTATTTATATTATATTTACACAGATATTCAAACAAATAAATATGTTCATTAAGAAAATAGATGTTATAATTTTATAAGGATAAATTTAAAACATAAAAAATTAACTAAAATAAACCCTGTGATAATAGATTTTGAATGACAGCATTGGTAGGAATGTATATATAATTTGCACATGCATAAATGTCATATATATCTATTTATATATTAAAATATAGATGCAAGTCAAGTAGACTTGTATTAGATATGGACTAGTAACAATAACCATATATACTGGTAATATAAAATAACCTACTTATTTTTCAATAACATTTTGCTTGTTCTTTATCTCTCACAAATTTGACACTTTGGATTAATAAAGAAAATATAAACTATTTAGAATCATCACTTACAGATAATAAGAATCCTTATATGGGATAAACCATATTATCTATTTTTGATATTTATTTGACCAAGACAGTCTTTCCAATATCTTTTCACTAATTACCTCACATCACTCTCTGAAGTACATTGATTAATGCAGAATGCACAAATGCATAATGTGTTTTATCTTTGAAGTACAGTCATGTTCTTCTCATTACAATAAATAAAATATTCGCATTCAATTTTTTTTTTGTTTTTGGGCCACACCCGGCGTTGTTAAGGGGTTACTCCTGGCTGTCTGCTCAGAAATAGCTCCTGGCAGGCACGGGGGACCATATGGGACACCGGGATTTGAACCAACCACCTTTGGTCCTGGATCAGCTGCTTGTAAGGCAAACGCCGCTGTGCTATCTCTCCGGGCCGCAATTTTCTGTTTTTCAATCAATGCATCATATATACATTTTCATTTTATGTCTCTTAACTGTTCATACTAACTATTCCTGCTCAAAAATATGTACAAGTTTTCAAGTTTTCTTGGAAAACTAGAGAGATGTGCTTACTCTAAAATATAAACAAAACCCTTTCTTCTATCTTTGAAGCTTGCTCTATAGTATATATATATATATATATATATATATATATATATATATATATTCCCAAATTTAGTTGTACTATTTACAATGCAGTCTTGTTTTTTTTGTTTTGTTTTGTTTGTTTGTTTTTGCTATTTACTATCAGAAAGTACAGAGCTCTTATGAAATCTTACATAATCTGAAGTGGTATAAAATGGAAGTCAGTTATGATTAAGTAACACAGAAAAACAATTGTATTATAAGATTACCTAAAAGCCTTCCAAATCATACAAAATAGTATATAAAGCATAAAATAAAAATAGGAAATACTGAGGCTAGAGCAATAGTACAGCAGGAAGAGCATTTGCCTTGCATGTGGCTGACCTGGGTTTGATCCTCAGTATCCCATATGGTCCCCTGAGTTCACCAGGAGTGATTCCTCAGCACAGAGCATCACTAGGTGTGGTCCAAAATAAAGTATATAGTATATATACACATGTAGAGTAGTGATATGATACATAAATATTCTTTATAACGTAGTCTTTTGGGAAAGAGCTTGGAGATAACTGTTTTCATCGTGGCATCCATCTCTTTATATAAAACTTTATATAAAACAAATGTGGAATGGTACTTTATATAATAAAAAATAAATTTTTTATTTTTTTTACCCATAAATAAATGTATTGATTTAGGCTCTTCATAAAAACAAACATCCAAAAACTAAAAGTTACAGAAAGCAATGAAACAATTGATACTCAGAAATTTACATGTTTACACATGTACATATATGTACATCATATATGTATATATTTTCCTATATAGATATTATTTCCACTAACAGAGACTAAGGACAATGATGCAATTATTTACAAATATCAATGAAAAATGGAATATTGGCTCTGAAAGAATATCATATACTAAAAAAAAGGAATCATTTGGATAAATGGCTATTTTAGAGGATTGGAATGGAGCAAGTAAGAGCTAAATAAATCATCTTGAATCCAATATTTTATCCCACACCAAAAGGATTGAAAAGTTCAAAGAATGAAGGAACACAGAAATTACTTTGAAGAAATCCATCAGACATGTCAAAATAAGTGATATTAATGAATTAGAAATTGTTGACTAAAAATCACAAGTTCATAAAAATGTGAGTAGATATATGCAAAATAATAAAAATATTACGAGGAGAATATTCCATAGCTACAAAGTACCTAATTAAAAAACATCATTAGGGCCCGGAGAGATAGCACAGCAGCGTTTGCCTTGCAAGCAGCCGATCCAGGACCAAACGTGGTTGGTTCGAATCCCGGTGTCCCATATGTTCCCATGTGCCTGCCAGGAGCTATTTCTGAGCAGACAGCCAGGAGTAATCTCTGAGCAATGCTGGGTGTGGCCCAAACACCAAAATAAAAAAAAAAAAACATCATTAATTTTAAAACAAAAATTGTGCAGTGATTTTGTTCACTTATTAAAAACTCCTCTGAGACGCCTGAAAGATTGTGTAAATGGTGACTTGATTCACATGCAGCCTATATAGGTTTGATATCCAGTATCCACTTTGACTCTAAAAGCATCACCAGGAGTAATTCCTGAGCGCAGAACTAGGAGTAACCCCTGAACATTGCCAGTTATAGTGCCAAAACTTAAAAAAAAAAAAAAACAACAAGATACCCTGAGTATGTATGCAAAATTTTGATGAATGATGGATGAATGACAGATATCTACTACTAAAATCTGGCAATAAATACTTTAGACAAGCAATAAGTGATATACATAATGAAACAGACAAAAATACTGCAAGCAATTTATCACAGTATCAGTATTTTGTGAGAACATATTATCTAGATCTAATATTAAAGGAGGCAATCCAAACTACAAAATATTTTATGAAATAATCAGCTTGAAAAAAAATCAAAGTGGTAAAATAAAGGGAAATTTTTACTAAATGAAACTATATACATGTAACTAATTATACCATTTGACTCAGACCTGGATCCTCTAAGGATAGAACAGAAATGATAAGATAATATTAAATTATTTATTTTGATATTTATATTAAAGCATTATAGGTAATAGAGAACGACATATTTAATGGTGAAAGGAATTGAGGGCAATAAAGTATAATCAATATAGAAAAGAGTCCCAAAATTTTATGTGTTCCATATTAACAACTTTTCTGTAAGGTTTTGCTTTTATTTTAAACCAAGTGACTTTATGTGACTCGAGAACATCGATTTCCCAGCTCTTTTCAATCCTTTTTAGAACCACTGTTTAGTAAATTATATTGAAAATGTTGACTATTGTTCAGTAGTATAGTTATGATATGTAGATTATAGTCTCACTCATTGAATGAGCTAATATCTATGCTTAAACAGTGATTATTTTCATAAATTGGTCGTATATACTCTTCCTTGTTTTGTCATCTTTATACTAAAATGAGAATTTTAGACATAGGTGATGAAATTAGAGAAACTTGGTGCAGAACATTACGCATGTGTACTTCATCAAACTAAGAAGTAAAAGACTCGGTGCCTTACGATCATTCACTGAAGTATTTCAAATGTTGCAAGAATATTGGTGTCAATTTTTTAGAAAATAAATCATCATAAGAAATCATCAAGAGGGCCCGGAGAGATAGCACAGCAGCGTTTGCCTTGCAAGCAGCTGATCCAGGACCAAAGGTGGTTGGTTCGAATCCCGGTGTCCCATATGGTCCCCCGTGCCTACCAGGAGCTGTTTCTGAGCAGATAGCCAGGAGTAACCCCTGAGCAACGCCGGGTGTGGCCCAAAAACAAAAACAAAAACAAGAAATCATCAAGAGACAGTGTTTCTTAAAATAGTGAAACATAATAAAATAATGTACAACTTACAAATAAATAAAATACATAATTTTATAAAATAAAATACTTTAAGCAAGATAGTAAAGGGTGTAGGGGCTCAATGATTTGATTATTCAAGTACCTAAATTGGACCCCTGACCAGACAATTCTCTTACCCTAGGAGAAAGGGATGAGGCTTCGGTAGCCTATCACTGCTGGTTCCAAGGAAGCATCATGGGAAGTTACCTTAGGGCCCGCTGAGCACTGCCAGAGAATGCCCCTGAAAGAAAGAAAAAAATTGTAAGAAGCTTATTTAATATGCATCACTGATCTGAAATGTGTCTACTCTTATACATTTTTTTTATTTTCTTAAAAAGAAAAAATATATTTTATTGGGTTTCTAAGATTACTACTTCACAATTCAAAGAATCCATGTATTCAAGAAAGATGCTTCACTTTACCTGTTCGACATTATATTAACTTAATATAATACAGATAAGTCTTGGGGCCGGAGCTATATAGCCCAGCTATATAGCACAGCCTTGCACTCAGCTGATCCAGGACAGACCTTCGTTCAATCCCCAGAGTCCCATATGGTCCCCTCAGCCAGGAGTGATTTCCGAGCCAATAGTCAGGAGTAAGCCTTGAACATCACCGGGTGTTACACACTTCGTGTGCTTAATTGTACAAAACTATAAGTGATTCTAAGTTTAAACTAAAAAGCTGTGAATATGCTGAATATGTGAATATGCTGAGGCTGAAATAACCTTTTTATTTCCTATACATTTCTCATCTTGCAGTTAACTCACTGATACTGTTTGAAAAGTTTATGAATGAAACAGTTTCTTTCTTTTATACCTTTTTCTTGGTTATCATAAAACTTCATTATTATCTTTTTTTTTTTCCTTGCTGTAACTGCAATATATTGAGGAAAGATTTATAAAGTTCAATTTATTTGAAGGACTAATTTCAAATTCCGTTTCCATTATATGTTCCCTGCCCCTACCTCAACATTATTTCCTCCATTTTCATTAACTATTTTATTCTATGATACTATGTAATATTAAATTATAATAATAGCAATCAAAGTCATGGGGAGTAAAAGGGTTTTCGATTGCAGCTCATGCTTGGCTCTCAAAAGCACTGCACAAAGCCTGAAAAACAATAATTCAGAGAACTTGCCTGCAGATCCCATCCTCTTTTGTTTCTAATGACACTGAAGTACTTCTATGATTAAAATTTAAAGGCTTCCTAGTAACCAAGTAATTTGCCCCAGACTTCTTATCCAGCACTCACCAAGAAGATTCTGATTTTAATATACTATTAATCAAGCTCCAGCCAAGTTTACTCCTGGAACTTTCAGTGATAGAGAGACTAGCTTCATCTTTCTCAATATGTACAGATGAAGATATTTTTCACCTGATGAGTCAGTTACTCTATAAGCCACAAAAAATGTTTTACACTTGCATTGGCTACTATAGTAATTGTAGATTTGATGGCAACAAAGCAAAACATAAATTATTTAAACCATGATTTCTAAGAATGATTCCAAAACTTTATGTACTGATGCTCATTGCTAAAAAAAATAAGAGAATGAGTGACTGTGATACATAATATGCATTTGTTAAGACACATGGTGAAATAAGTTTTGCAGTACTAAAATTAGCAAGGGGGTTAATTTTAAGAAAATAATGTTAGACATCTTTAGAGATTTATCAATAATTAGGTTGATTTAGTGTCATTCATAATAGCAAATATTTAGAGTAACATGAGTACTCAATTAAAATGATTTTACATCCATGAGTCATTCCACAAAATAAGTATTATAATAATTTACACAACAAGGTTTAATAATGTAAAGATTCTTAACTGAAAAGTGAAAAATTCAGTTTTTTGTCCAGTACAAGAAAGTGAAAACAAGGGGCAAAAATTAAAAGAAACCCTGCAAAGTCTGTTTTCCTCAAAATACATACAAATACAAGAAAAAACAAAAACAAAATGTATTCAATACAAAATCATCTAATTATGACCAGTGAATGAATAGCTTTTGATAATTTAAACATTTATTTTTTAAATCTGCTTTTCTACCATCTGCCTTGCTTTCTAATCAGATAAAAATTAATTCATGTTATTGAAATTTTAATGCATAAATCTTTATAGTCAAGATTCAATGGAATATTTTGCTACCTTATTTTGTCTCCCTAGATATTTACAGTTATGTTATACCAACCATATCAGTCTTTAAAATATATTACCTGAATAGCTATTGTATACCATTTATGCTTGTGACAATAACATAGAGTCTGTGTGCATATAGTTTAGTGAATAATGAAAGTAATTGCAGTAACCTAGAATAATTGAATTAAAAGTAATTTTTTGTTTAAATATTTGCCATATTTTAATTTTTGTTTTAAAAGAGTTACTTTATAACATAATTAACATTAAGGCGTTAACTGTATGTCTCATATAAATTACAAGAGACTTTATATATTAAGTAAATATATTGATATTTGCAGTGAAGATATTTAAAATAAAACTCCATAGCATAAAATATTGTTATTATATAATTATTTTATATATTGTTATAAGTAATTTAAGATATTAAGTCTATTGACTGATATCTGATATATAGATACAATTAATTTTAAAGGTTCTATAAAAATATAGACAAATCCTCTCTTGAAAAGCACACAGTCCTATTATCAAACACTAACTTGAATTAAACAGTAGTATAGTTTCAGTATCAGCTGCTTTTAGGTAAAGATTATAAATTAGTGTGATATTGATAATTGTTTTTATTGAGTATTATACCAATAATATATTGCAAATACTTCTAAAATAAAGTCACTGACTTTTATATTACTAAGTATTTAGCAGATGAGAAATGGAGAAATGTTTGCTTTCACTAATAATAAAATGCAACTTTAAATTTTACTCTATAACATTAAAGATTACTTTGGTATTGCTTAAATTTCATATTCAAAATACAGATGATACATATTTCTTATTTTTTTGGAAATTGAAGCAATTTTTAAAAGAAATTTTTATCTAGAAACATTTGATATTAGAAATACAGACGACACATATTTTTATTTTTATGGAAATTCAAGCAATTTTAATAAACTTAATTATTTTTGAGAATATCATTCTATTTTAGATAATTGGACCAAAAGAATTTGACTGAAATAGGGAAGAGTTTATAATCAAAATGTCTTTTATATTATTTGAAGATAAAATTAAACTTGTGCAGCAAAATTAAAATAACATTTATTAAAATCATATTAATAATTGTTTCAAATATGAAAATTTTATATTGTGACATATTTATAGATTTACAATCCGATATTTTCAAACATAGAACAAAATGAGAGTAAATACATCAAATGTCAAATGCAGTTATTTTACAAAATAGTATTAAGAAAATTTAAAAGTATTTCTTTATTGTGATTTTTATATTTTCAACAGTAAGCTATTTGTTGTTTATTGCAAAATAAACTTATGTAAAAATTCATTCATTAAATACAAAATAGATATACATTAACATTAAATTTTCTTTGGCATAATTTATTTACTTGAAGTCCTCAAGACAAATAATTACAATTATTGAGAACACTAAATAGGCAATAATATATTTTCTAAAAATGAAACTTTAAAAGATTTTGTTCATTTAATATGACATTTTCATTATAATTACAGTTATAGAAGTTATACTTGAGAAAATTAAGTCTATATGATTTCAGTGACTTATTACCTACCTAGTGATCAGTAATTTAGATTTTAAAATATTTTTAGTAGAGATTTTATTAGTACTATTTCAAAGAATCATCTTTAAAATGTATTTATTCTAGGAAGAAAGCAATTTTTTTTAAAAGCTGTATTCTTAAGTTGCTACCTTAAGACTTAATTAAATATCAAAAAGATAGATGGCACATATTAACTAAATATAGAATGTTTTCTTTTGGTAAATATATACACAAATATTTGAAATATATAAATGCATAACTTTTGGTCTGCATTTATAATTATTATAAAGTCTTGTCCTTTCTAAACTAGCTTTTTTTTTAACAAAGAAAGTATTTTTTGTGTGTGAGCTCTAATTTGACATTATAACAATGTAGAACTACTTGTATAAAATACTGAATAAGATATTCTGTTCAGTGATTAAAATTGTCAAGTGAGAGATATTGGAATTCAAATTAAAACATAAAATTATTGTAGTTCAAAATACTTGCAAGAGAAGAATTGCAAAATTAACTGTTACTATTTTCTTTTTTTTTTAAGATACTGGTAAGTTGTTTAAACTATCTATACATATACATATACATGAGTATTGATTTTATTCGATATATTTACTTAAGATCTTTTTTTAAGACCTTTAAATTTAATTATTAGGTGTTTTAACTATTAAAAATACTCTCTACTGCAAGTTTCTTTAATTAGAAGAATATGAAAAATTATGAAATGAACTAAAACTGTTGTTCTATTATGCCATAACTTTAAAATGTCATAAATTGTTAAATAGATCATTACATGTACATATAAACATTAATATAGGTAAGGATTTATGACCTGAAAAAATAGTAACTTTTAGTTCATTATTTCTTCATAAAAAGTAATTTAATTCTGCATATATATAAGATATATTAAAATTTTATTAAAATTTATTAAAATTTTATTTCTTAGGAAAAATATAATATGGATTGAAATTTCATAATAAACAGTCTTCACAAAGAAATTCTAAAGTTTAGAAGTGCTAAATAAATCTTAAAATCTAATATTTAGGTAAATGTCAAGTCTAAAATAATGCTGAACTTCACTCTGCATTACCTTCCCACAAAATGCACAGCATTAACCAATTCTTTTCTGTCAACTAGCAATTTTTGGCAGGTCCCTTTTGCATGATTCATGAAGGACCAGTAAAAGGCTAATTGTTCAAATTAATTTGCGTAAATGACTAAGCAAGAGATAACAAAATTACATCTGCACTTGTTTGGCAAAGATTCAATAGCAGCGGCCATGTACTGCCAGCTGCTTCCAGACAACACTCTTGCAGAAATTAAAAGCTACAAATATTAATTAATACACTTTTTTGGTACGTTAATTTGCACTGAAAGGTTCCGGAGTGCAAAACTGCTGAGAAGATGAACCATGATAATTAGAATTAATGGGATGGATGCATATTTTTTGCAGCTGAAGTTTTAAAAAACCATGAATGGAACTGGGAACTTGAAACTGACATTCCCATAAATCTCTATGATAATGCAGCTATTAGTATTAGAAGGATTAAGTACTATGGCTCCAGAGTTATCCATCACATGACATGTTATATCCCATCTGTCATTTCAGTAACTAAGACATGATAGCCGTCCTTGAGGAAGCTGTATGAGAAGTCTTGGGATTTCAAGGAATTGTAGTGATGACTGTCAGATTCAAAATGAATAGCTCAAATCTCTCACTTCTAAATAGAAATAATAGTCAGAACTCACTAATTGTCAGCTTACTCTTTGCAAAAACCCAACTCTCATATCAGTATTTATGTTTAGTTAGGCAATCTGAATTAAAGAGAGATCAGAATAGAAACAAAATAGTAGTGAAATTAATGCAGTATTTTTTTAATTTATGTATAACTTTAGAAATATTAGTTCCCTGTAAAATTGTTTTTGCTGATTACAGTGAAATTATATGTAAGGATACCTTAGAAAAATCTTATTGTCATAGAACTAAATATGATGAAGTTACTTACACATGATACAAAACTATGAAGAAATGAAAGTCCAATGTTAAGTCAAAATGGGCCTGTAGTTTTATATATATTATATTTACATTTTAATAAAATTTGTTATTCAATAGCTGACAATTGAAAATATCATTTTTCACATGGAACTACTAATAGTTATAGACATATATTTGGAGAAATTGAATTTTTGCTTAAATATAAAAGAAAATTTACTTGGTTTGCAGAATAAATTTAACACTTAAAATTTAATTTATACTTTAAAAAGTAAATGTTGTTTGAAATTTGGGAAGCAGTGTTTTACAATATCACCTGGCACCTCAAGAAGCAAAACCACCTTGGAATTCTGTATTTGGAGATCATGAATGCAAATTTAACCTAAAGCATGCCATAAGGTCTCTTGAACCCCATCAAGAGTGATCTTGAACACACGACCATAAGTGAGCTCTCAGCACAGCTAAGTATGGCTCCAAAACAAACAAATAATTAAAAAATAATACCTGATTTAGTAATTACACTAACAAAAAATGTCAAATCCCAATTTTAAACTTAAGACTTTAATGGCTATTCTAGTAAAATTAAAGTAGTGCCAGACAGTACCTAAATTTACTAAGTTATTTACTGTTATTAGAAAGATTTTCTATACTTTGATAAGGTGACCATTGAGAACTGCTAGGAGGACATTAATGAGAACTCAGGCTAAGGAAAGAGAAGGACAAAGAGGCAGAATCAGACTGCTGAGGGCTATAGCATCAACTTACTAGGATAAATTTGCCTCTCAGGTGTTTATTGTTTGGAAGAGTAATAAAGAACAATAGCTATTTATTCAGAGTGGAAATGGTAGTGCAGCAGTGCAATAGTTTAAGTATTTGATGACTCCATAACTAAAGGGACTGAAGATTTGACATTAGAATGCCTTAGTGAAAAGCTAATGAAACCTGATAATAAGCATTCAGGCAGAATTCTCAAAGGGGAGAGAGGGAACAGACTACAACTGCCATTTGTTTGCATAAGGGTCATAAATTTTCAGGGATTTTAGCCAATGTATAAAAAATAATATATCCATTCAGATGTTGTAAATATCACATGATGAACAACTTAATGGCCAATTGGTAAATATTTTTATTAGAATGGATGAGGCAAAATTGACTGCATTTCTCTTCTTGGTTAGTAATATCTAAGCATGGTTCTAGAATGACAATCTGGGTTTTCTCCACTATATAATTAATTGTCCAAACTTGAAAATGCCCATATTAGTGACTCTTTTTTTCTTCATTATTTTATTTTCTGACAACGTTTTAATATATGTTAAATGTCTCAAAAATTACTTTAGAAATTCACAGACTTTATTTCCCATATCCTATATTGTTTTGTTTGGTTGGTTTTGTTTGGTGACTCAATGGTTGCTTCCAGTGATGCTCAAGGAATCATGAAATGAAAGGGATCAAGGGCTTCTGCATGTGAAGTATGTACTGAGGCCTATAAGTAACATTTTTTATAAAATTTTTAGAAGTAAACAACTTAGAAATTTAAATGTTTTTTATTTTCTGATTTTCAGAATCAAATTGTTTCTAAAACACTTTATTAATTTATCATTAACTTTATTCATAGAGACAATATCTATTGAATATTCATGGTTCATTTGAATGCCTTAAGGCTACTTGTAAAAGCCATTAAATATTTTATCTGAGAATTTACAGCATTTTCTACAAGTAAGATTAAGTTTCTACACAAATACGTGATTTGTGACATATAGGTTTTCTAAATTTGTGGCCACCAGTTTAGTACTGCACTTAAATTACCCATCCTTGACTAATCATAATGCCATTGATGAATAAAAACTTTAGCTATCTATGTTCAACAAACGTGTTAATATGTCATTTTAAGAGACCTCTTTAAGACATCCACACAAACAAACACATATGAAGAAAGGGTCATCTTACTTGATCAAAAATCCAAAAGTTGATAAAAATATATTTTATTATTAAAAAAGCATAAGTTAAACAATTAAAGCTAGTGTTTAGGAATTAATCATATTTTTTTTTTGTTTTTTGGGGGCCACACCTGGTGACGCTCAGGGGTTATTCCTGGCTAGGCGCTCGAAATCATTCCTGGCTTGGAGGACCATGTGGGACACCAGGAGTTCAAACTGTGGTCCCTCCTAGGGCAGAAGCCTTATAACTCAGTGCCACTGCTCTGGCCCCAGGAATTAATCATATTTTTATTACCACTTTATTTCACTTTATTTTAATATTCACTAAATAGACATGTAGTAAGTAAAACTTAGAAAGGTTTGTTTGTTTATTTGGTTGGTTGTTTGGTTGGTTTTGGGGTCACACCCAGGAAGTGCTAAGGGGTTACTCCTGGCTTTGAATTCAGAAATCACCCCTGGTAGTCTCTAAGGACCATATAGGATGCTGAGAATCTAACCACAGTCAGACCTAGGTTGGATGCATGCAAGGCAAATGCCCTACCGCTCTGCTATCTCTCTGGCCCCAGAAAGTTGTTGTTGTGCTTTTGTTTTTGTTTTTTGTTTTTGTTTCTATTTTTCACAACAATTCAAGGCAGTAAAATGATTCCTGAATAGATATTTTCAAATTACATTTCCATAAACAAAAATAAAAAGAACATATATACTACTTTATACTCTTGGAAGATGAGACATAATAAAATGTAGTGGGCTGGAATAACAATACAGTGGATAGGATGCTTGCTGTGCAGGCTGCTCAACCAAAGTAGATTTGCTCCCTGCCATCCCTTATGGTTCTGGAACTGCCAGGAGTAATTCCTGAATGCAGACCCAGGAGTAACTCATGAGCACAGTAGTTTGTGACCCAAAATCAAAACCAAAATAAAATTTGGAATTATTTATTAATGAATATAATGTTAAGTCTTCTAGCCTAATATATTCCACCTTATATTATTATCCACCTAAAACTACTATTATTCCACCTAATTATATTATCATCATATTTTGCAGGAAAAATGATATCCCACTTGACAATTGTAACTATACAAGCAGTTTATTTTTGAACAAATTTATGGTTTAAACAAAAAGCAATTGTAAATAAAAAATGGCAACTACAAAAAACTTTATCAGCCATAATATTTAGAGTGATATTTCCCTCTTACTTTAAACTTTATAATTTATAAAGCAACAAAGTAGTATCTCTTTTATAATATTTTATTTTTAAAGACTTATTCAATTTTTGTTAAGTTCCATTTTCATCACGATTACTATGCCACCAACTATATATAAACTCTTGAATGACAAGATCTCAAACTTCTGTGCTCTTACACTTCTTGGTATTTAACATAGTCCCTAAGGTGGCTTGTATGAATCTAATTTTTCCAGCATTTTAAAGCACTTTCAAACTTATGTTGAGTCTTTTATGATCTAGACATGTCTGTCAAAAGTTGTACCTTAACCAATGTCATGTATATTGTAATATATAAAACTAACTATCTTGCTTAAGCAGGTACTATATTCATGATCAAAAAATGATTTTTCCACTTAAATTGAACATTCATAATTAAGGAGTCATTTTTAAAAAATATTTCTATATACGAGAACACTAAGATTGAGAAATTTATATGAATTATCTGGCTATGAATTTTTGTTTGATGCCTCCTTGAACTTTAAATCTTTACTAGAATTATTTTTAATTTTATTTCATTTAAATACATTTTAATAACATTTTTAATAAGTTTGATATATATGATATATAATTATATTATCATACAAAATACTATATTATATATAATGCTATATTTATTGGGATAAGTTATAATTTTGAGATGAACTTTACAACCAATTTTGAGATAAATGAAATAAAATATTCACTTTGCTCTATATAAACATCTAAGACCAAGATATATCAACAGAAGAGAAAATTAACTTTAATGAATATCATAACATTTTAATATATATTTAACTAAATTATTTAGCCTAATTAAAATGAATGTGACACATTCCATTCATAACTATGTCCTCATTTTTTTTTATCTCTAACTTAGTCAAGTTTTTTTCATAGTGTTTCCTAGGAATTCTCACAAACATTAAAATAAACTATGTGTAGGGATTGGTTTAATCTATCCTAAATTCTTCATTATATTTTTCTATGATATATTATGAAATGTATTTGGATTATGAAACATCAATGTGCCAAAATGTATTAAAAGGATATCTTAGAATATTAATTTGGTTATCCTATTAGTGAGAGGGGGAAAATAAGTCAGTCAAATGATAACTTTGTGAACTCAAGGAACAAAGGTACATTAAGAGAGAGCATCTTTCAGAAGACAGACATTTGTATATGTGAGAGAGAAACACTGAAAATCTATTCAGAAGTGAAATACTTCATTCAGAATGAAGCCAGGAAGATTAGAGTATATATTTAAACCCTTATCATTTGTCATCTTAAATAAAATTACTCTGGTTGGGATTAAGAAGTAGAAAGACAGACTGCATATATAATTACTGGGGATAGAAAATACATGAGAAAATGCTTGATAATGGCTATGTATAAGTTTTATAATGTTCTATAATATTATGATATTATGTAGAAGTTGTACTTTAAGCTAAATACTTTCATAGAAAATAATTCACCATTCAGCAACATGATGAAAATTGAAAAGCTTTAAATTTCTCTAGCAACATAGGCAAATATTAGAATGTTAACAATCAAAACATATAATTCTTGGTGTAAGTGCAGATACTAGTTGAAGATAAAAAAAAAGAATAGAAAGACGCCATCTTTCTTTCAGTACAAAGATTTTGATGTAATGTTCTGCCACAATGCCTTTGGCAACAGTTTCTCTGTAGTTCAACTACAAAAGAAAATAAATGAACTCTGTTTACCACTCACCGGTAATAATTTACTCCATTCTTGCCAAGTAAAGATATAATACCAGGTTTCCCATAATCTTAGGATTTTGTCATCCTAAAGCCCTTCTTTAAAAAATCGTTCATTCTTTGAAAGAACATTAAAATAAAATTCCTTTGGAGATTGCTTTAAATTCTTATTCATAACTTGCAAATAATAGCACACCAGAGTAACAGCAGCAGTCTAATATATTCACCACAGGTCTGACCACTGATTACATTTTATTTAGAAAAATATACAAAATATTAGGTATGTGTTTTCTGTAGCCATGTTAAAAAAATCTACAAGACCTATTAAGTGTCTACTGGGTGATCTTGAGAAATCATATAAATTCATCTAGGCTCAGTATATGCATCCAATATACGGGATAGGCAAAATAAAATTCTTAATTATTGGAATGATTTAATTTACATGTGGATTGGCTTTGATAGTTTGGAAGTGAAGGTGGGACTTAAAGAGATGACAAATTATAAGTGAATTATAAATTCATGTTGTATTTTATGTAACAGAAATGATTTTGGTGGTAGCTGACAATTTGGGCCACAAACAAAAATATGTACATTATGGCCATAAGGTAATTTTTTAGTTTGCTTATTGAAATTTATTTTTAGTTTTATGTTTTTGCTTTAAAGCAATACCTGGTGTTCAAGGGTTACTCCTTGTTTTGCATTCAGGAATTAATACTGACTGTGCTTGGGAACCAGATGGGATGCTGGAATCCAACCCATGTTGGTGAGTGTGTAAAGCAACCAACTTATTCACTGTACTATCAGTTTGGCCCCAATAGCCACAGAGTCTTTATTGCAAATATATTTGCAAATGCAAAGAATAAATTTTTATAAGTAGACTAATACTCTTGTTTTTCAAAGAGAGTACATGGAAATTAAAAAAAAAGGTAAAAAAACCCAACACATATAACATAATTCTAGTTCTCCTGTAGCATGTCTGATATGTGAGGAATTCTATATATTTGTCTTACTCAGCATTAATTTAACATCTTTCTTGGAAAAAATATAATAGTAAGACAGGACTGGAGGGATAGTACAGAAGGAAGGCATTTGCTTTGGATATGACTGACCTGGGTTTCATTGTTGGCAGCACATGTGGTCCTCCAAACCCACCAGGAATAATTACTGAGTCAGGAGCCCCAAGAATGTCAAGGAAGGAAGGAAGGAAGGAAGGAAGGAAGGAAGGAAGGAAGGAAGGAAGGAAGGAAGGAAGGAAGGAAGGAAGGAAGGAAGGGAGGGAGGGAGGGAGGGAGGGAGGGAGGGAGGGAGGGAGGGAGGGAGGGAGGGAGGAAGGAAGGAAGGAAGGAAGGAAGGGAAGGAGGGAGGGAGGGAGGGAGGGAGGGAGGAAGGAAAAGGAAGGAAGGGACGATAAGGAAGGAGGGAAAGAGGAAAGGAAAGGAAGGAGGAAGAAGAAAAAGGAAGGAAGTAGGGAAGAAAGGAAAAGTAAGCAGGAAGAAAGGAAGGAAGGAAGGTAGGAAGAAAGAAAGGGAGGAGGGAAGGAAGGAGGTAAGAAAGGAGGGAAGGAGGGAAGGGAGAAATGAAAGAAAGGAAGGAGGAAGAAAGTAAGGAGGGAGAAAGGTAGGGGAAGGGTAGGGAGGGTAGAAGGTTGGCAGGGAGGGACAAAGGAAGAAAGGACAGGAGGGAAGGGAGGAAGGTCAGAAAGAGGGAAAGAAGAAAGGATAAAAGGAGGGAAAGAAGGAAGGACAGGAGGGAAGGAAGGACAGAAAAAGGGAAGGAAGAAAGGAGAGGAGGGAAGGAAGGAAGGAGAGGGAGGAGTGTGGGAGAGAGAGGAAGGAAGGGAGGAAGGAAGAAAAGTAGGAAGGAAGGAAGGGAGAGAGGGAGGGAGAAGAGAGGGGGGAAGAAAACAAGGAAGGAAGGAGGGAGAGAGAGAAGGGAGGAAGGAAGAAAAGGGAGGTAAGGAAGGTAGGAGAGGGGGAGGAAGAAAAGAAGAAAGGAAGGGAGGGAGAGAGGGAGGAAGGATAGAAGGAAGGAAGGACTGAAGTGAGGGAGGGAGGGAGGAAGGATAGAAGGAAGGAATGACTGGAGGGAGGGAGAAGGGAAGGAAGAAGGAAGGAAGGAAGGAAGGGAGGGAGGGAGGGAGGGAGGGAGGGAGGGAGAGAGGAAGGATAGAAGGAAGAAAGGACTGAAGGGAGGGAGGGAAAGGGGGAAGAAAAAAGAAGAAAGGAAGGAAGGAAAGAAGGAAGGAAGGTAAGGAGGGAGGATAAGGAAAGAGGAAGGAGGGAAGAAAATAGGGAAGGAAAGAAAATGAAGGAGGAAGAAAAAAAGGAAGAAAGAAGGGAAGAAAGGAAAAGTAAGGAGGAGGGAAGGAAAGAAGGAGGGAAAGAAGAAAGGAGTAAAGGAAGGGAGGTAGGAAGGAAGGAAGGGAGGAGGGGAGGAAGGAGGGAAGGAAGGAGGGAAGAAAGGAGGGAAGGAGGGAAGGGAGAAAGGAAAGAAAGAAAGAAAGAAAGAAAGAAAGAAAGAAAGAAAGAAAGAAAGAAAGAAAGAAAGAAAGAAAGAAAGAAAGAAAGAAAGAAAGAAAGAAAGAAAGAAAGAAAGAAAGAAAGAAAGAAAGAGAAAGAAAGAAAGAAAGAAAGAAAGAAAGAAAGAAAGAAAGAAAGAAAGAAAGAAAGAAAGAAAGAAAGAAAGAAAGAAAGAAAGAAAGAAAGAAAGAAAGAAAGAAAGAAAGAAAGAAAGAAAGAAAGAAAGAAAGGAGGAAGAAAGGAAGGAGGTTTCAGAAAGAGAGAGGAAGGGTAGGGATGGTAGAAGGTTGGCAGGGAGGGACAAAGGAATAAAGGACAGGAGGGAAGGGAGGAAGGTCAGAAAGAGGGAAGGAAGAAAGGAGAGAAGGAAAAGAAGGAAGGACAGAAGGAGGGAAGGAAGGACAGAAAGAGGAAAGGAAGAAAGGAGAGGAGGGAAGGAAGGAAGGAGAGGGGAGGGAGCATGGGAGAGAGAGAGGAAGGAAGGGAGAAAGGAAGGAAAGTAGGAAGAAAGGAAGGAGGGGAGGGAGGGAGAGGAGAGGGAGGAAGAAAACAAGGAAGGAAGAAGGGAGGGAAGGAAGGAAGAAAAGTAGGGAGGGAAGGTAGGAGAGAGGGAGGAAGGAAGGATAGAAGGAAGGACTGAAGGGATTGAGGGAGGAAGGAAGGAAAGGAAGGAAGGAAGGACTGGAGGGAGGGAGGGAGGGAGGGAGGGAGGGAGGGAGAGAGGGAGAGGAGGAAAGAAAAAGGAAGGAAGAAAGGAAGGAAGGAAGGAAGGAAGGAAGGAAGGAAGGAAGGAAGGAAGGAAGGAAGGAAGAAAGGAAGGAAGGAAGGAAGGAAGAAAGGAAGGAAGGTGAGTTTGAGCCCAACTATGAGAATCCAAAAAAGACATATATAAGTACTAAGAACTCTATAGTATTGAAGGTTTTGTTAAGATAAAATAATCTTTATTTTAGGGGCCAGAGTGATAGTCTGGTAGGGTGTTTGCATTCCAGGATGACAACAAGGTCTTGATCCCTAGCATCCCATCAGTTCTCCTGAGCATAATTGTAGAGTGAAGAGCCAGGTTTAAGCCCAAGCATTAACATCATTAGGTGTTACCCCAGCCTTCCTCACATCTTTATTTTTTTATTCTTTTGTTTTTATTGGCCAGCCTCACCTGGTATCACTCAGGGGTTACTCTTTACTATGTGCTTAGAAATTGCTCCTGACTTGGGGGACCATATGAGACACTGGGGATTGAATTGCGGTCTGTCCTAAGTTAAAACATGCATGCAAGACAAATGCTCTACTGCTTGTGCCACCGCTTTTGCCCGAGCATGAAGAATTTTTAAATATATGCCAACACCATCACACACATACACATATATATGTACCTATATTTATTTATTTGTAGATAAAATGGATAGATCGATATTAGATAGATAATTGATTGATAGAGTGATAATTACTCTTTTGCAACAAAGGGGGTTTCTGCATACTTCTCAGTCCCTATTGGGGCCTGTGTACCCTCCCAAGACACAAGAAACATCCCTACTACTCTCTAGGAGACCTTCTCAACTTTGGGAAATGAGAGCTCTTAAAATGATCTTTTCTGTTTCGGAGGGAGAAAACATTACTGATGATTATGGGTGTTCAGTTTTAGATAGCACTCTTTGGCTCTAAAAATAAAATTTATATGTTTCAATTGGATTGTTTTCTCTCTAACCCCTGCTTCAGGGCTACGTATATTGTCTATATGCCACAATGAAGCAAGGAAAAAGAAATGAGTGGGTGGGAGTGTAGTTCCTGATGGGATGCAGAATGGTAAATCAACTGTGTTTTAAACATAAAGGTTCATCTGGCCTGAGTGATAGCGCAGTGGTATGGCATTTGATTTGCACACGGCTGACCCAGGACAGACCGGGGTTCAATCCCTAGTATCCCATATGGTCTCCCAAAGCCAGGAGCGATTTCTGAGCACAAAGCCAGGAGTCACCCTGATTGTCACCGGGGATGGCCCAACAACCAAAATAAAATAAAATTAAATTAAATTAAAAAATAAAATAAAACCAAAAATAGAAAGGTTCAGAAAGTTACCACAGCATGTTAATTGTCTTGCCAGGTGGCTGATCTGGGTTTCATTCCTTACTCGATATATGATCATCCAAACACTTCTGAAGTGATTCCTCAGCAGAGCCAGAAAGAAGCCCTAAGTGCAGACAAAAGTGGCTCCCAGTAAACACATTAAACAGATGAAATTAGATCTGGGATCTAGCCCAGTGGTTATAGTGTCTGTCCATTGCATTTTGTATATTTACATAGAAGTTGTCCCATCTGCTTCTAACATTTAACCATCTGATACTCATTCCACTGAGCTTCCTGGATAATCTCTGCCTCCTAAATTAGCTTCTCTAGTTTCAAATAATTCACTGCCAGATATTTCAGGTGATAACTGCTTCTTTAAATCGTCTGCCACTTCTTCCATCTTGTGTTCCAGAGACATGAGGAACTCATTGGCTATTGAGTTCTTTTATATCTTGTAGTTTTATACCTATTTATAAACTGCATAACAGCCTTTAATTGCTTGTCAAATATGCCACTGCAAGGATATTGTTTATGTATGTGTGATAGACACTACATTTGTTAATATTGTGATACAAACCAAAAGTGCAACCATATATAAAGAAGAAAATACCAGTTTTTCTAATTTAGATTCTCTTCTTAGTGTAGATTGTGATGGTTTCAAAACAAATACATCCATGTTTGTATTGCACAAATTTAATACAGGTTTAATTATTGCCACCGCTAAGAGGCCCGGGCTCTTTTATGGGCATCTGTGAGCACTACGAGTTGTGGCCCCCAACAGTGGAAAGAGAAATGAAATGACAGACAACAGAAGAGACATAAAGTCTTCTTCCATCATTGTGGAGCATCCCATCGAATACTATCACAAAATGAAATAGGATATTATACTTCTATGCATCCAGGTATTTCAAATGCCTGTAAGATGTATAGCATATATCTAGAATCACCTATATAGATATAATTCCTCAACTTATAATAATTTGATGAAATAAGTGAACATCAACAAAATTCAATATGATATGTGTCCTCCTAACAAGATCCTTCATGCCAGTATTATTCAGTTACCAACCCATTCATTATTCCACCATTCTATGTACCCCACAAATCTTTGTGTCTCTAATATGTTTTCATGAACCTCTCAAGGAGATGCTAGCAAATACTCTAAAAACAAGTAACAGGACTTTGCTTGGGTTAGTCCAAGTTTGTAACATGGATTGGAAGATTCTATTAAATTATCATAGGCACCCACAACGTTGTAGTTTTCCTTTACCAGTAAGTAGTCTCTTGGTTCTTTTCTATGAGGAACAAAGCTATGAATATTAAATACAAATTTGTGAAAGTATGTGTCCCATTTGCTTTTATATATTCCTAGAAGTTGAGCTTTCAGGCAACTAATAATTTAAATTCATACTTAAAATCTTTGAGCATTGTGATGTTTGTACTTCATATGAAGATTTCAGGTCCTACACATCCTCACCATACTCTCTTCTTTACTTGTGTGTTCTTTTAAAATAATTGAATGACTATCACAGATTATCTTATTGTGGATCAATTTCTTTTACCCCATAGATAAATATAGTATTAAGCATTTATTTTCATCTAATCATAGATATGATTTGCTAAAATTTCTATTCAAATATTTAAATTTTAATTGGGCCATATAGGTGGGAAGTGGGAGCTACTCCCAACATCAGACTCAGGAAATAGTTCTAGGAGAGCTCAGGGAGGAATGAGATTGGGGGATTGAACATGATGTATCAAAAGTGTTATAATCCCTGTAACCCCTCTGGTAATGCCATTACAAAAATTATTCTGAACTATAAATAATAGTTGTGGAATGCACCCTATTTCTGGGGCCTCTAAAGAAAATACAAGGACGGCCACTGTACACAAGAGATTCAAAATGGGGCCCAAATACAAAGTGGGGCTTCCATCTTTTTTGAACTATTTTTTCTAGCCCTGATCTATCTTTACAAATCTTAAAATCCCAAATTCTACTTTACAGAGGCCCGAGAGATAGCACAGCGGGAGAATGATTACCTTGCATGGGGCCCACTCAGGACAGACCCTTGTTTGACTCAGTGCATCCCATATGGTCCCCAGAGCCTGCCAGTAGTGATTTCTAAGTGCAGAGAAGGAAAAAAACCTTCAGTGCCTCCAGGCGTGACCCAAAAAGAAAAATAAATTATATTTTTACAAGACTAAGTTTATAAATTATTCATATCCAACAATAATAACTATCATTTATATGCACCCCTAAAATATCAAGAATTTCTACCTGTCTAAAGCTCAAGTGCTTCATTCTTTGACACTGTAACATGCAGGTTTGAATGTGTTTATTTTTCACAGGGGGTGAATTCCACCTGGGGAAAGTGGCAGTCAGGAATTTGTTGGTCAAGTGACCTTAGGAAGGACAGTCCCTCCCAGGCATCGAACAATGTACATGTTGAGTCATGGAGGTGTAGGTGGGCCCATGTGTGAAGTAGCGGTTGAGAAGAAATAGAGGAAGAGAAATCAAAAGTTTAGAGGGTTTGACCCCGAAACACAGAGCCTTTGTGCTACTGCTCTTCACCACAGCCTTCTCTTCATCCCTGCTCAGGAGCTCCAGCACCTTGGCCCACTGCACATCTGTTTTGTTATTTTCCACCTCATTGCACATTTTGGAAGGAAGGAAGGAAGGAGGGAGGGAGCAGCAAAAGGATGGAGGGCAGGAATGAGGAAAGGAAAGAAAGAAGATCAGAAGAAAGGATGGAAGGTGTGGTAATGGTGTGCAATTAAATCCTTTGTTGGATGTTTGTGAATCCACAAATAGTTCCCAGAATGAGAAATTGATTCCCATTCCCTTGTCCTCTTTTGGAGGGAGATCTTGGTATTTATCCGCAGCAAATAATCCACACAGACAGGAGGGTCAAGGGTTAAAAGGTTGGGTGAGAAGAGTCCTTTGTCAGCTTGCTGCTAGCTCCAAAACACCTCAAGCCAGCCAGCCAACTCTGGCAAAAGACCCCCCCAACACCAGGAACCTAAGCTATATATTTGGCTCTCAACAGCGCCCCCACTGGGACAATAGGCAAAGGATAATCTTATGGAAATATTTTCACATACAACAGGAAGGAAGGAAGGAAGGAAGGAAGGAAGGAAGGAAGGAAGGAAGGAAGGAAGGAAGGAAGGAAGGAAGGAAGGAAGGAAGGAAGGAAGGAAGGAGGAGGGAGGGAGGGAGGGAGGGAGGGAGGGAGGGAGGGAGGGAGGGAGGGAGGGAGGGAGGGAGGGAGGGAGGGAGGGAGGGAAAGGAGTAATCTCTTATAAAACTTTGAGTAAGCCCTGAGTAAACCTTGTGTTTTCAAAGTCCAAAACTCAAACCAAATCAAACAAACAAAAAAACAAGCTGAACTGTTCAATTTCTGGTTAAACCAAGAGCCCAGTAACTCTTTCGTCTGAACAGAGCAAAACTACACTCAAGTTCTTCCTGCCGGTGCCCACCCACCATCTGCATGGTGGCCTGCCAGACCAGCCTGCCAGAAGGCTGTGCCCACACCACAAGTCCCTGATGGTTCCCCCACTCTGGATCAGATGCCCTGAATATTGCTCCAGTGTCTACAGTCCAAAGCAAGGGACCAGCGTGTAGGCAAGGGTAGTCAGAAAGAGTCTAGCAAATGGGGTTTCAGGTGGCTTTGTCAAAAAAGTCTCCTGTGCCCAAGGAAAATGCCTACTCTGGACCCCATTTGGCTCAGTAGTGGCCTTACTGTTCAGGCCAAAGAAGCTGTCCAATCTACCTGGACCTGACCTACATTCTAACTAGGGGCAGTGCCTAGTACTTGATAATCAGTTCTTCTGGCTCATATGTTGTACAATGCTATGCCAGCAGTACTAGGAGAGGCTACAGGCAGTGCTGGACAGGTTGCAAGTGGTCAAGCAACAGTGGGAGTCTGCTGGTCATCCTACAGGTAACCCTAAACCCCAATGGTCATCCATGAGAGGTACAAGGCGTTTCTACATGTGGCATCCAGAGCTGGGCATCGCAGTATTGGGCAGCAACTGCATCCTATCCATGAAGGATGAGGTCTTTCCTGCCAAGTGCTTCAAAGAATTTATGTCCTAACTGCCACAAGAAATGTATGAGCACAACTAAGGGATGTGACCTCCTAGTTTGTGAGCACCACTAAAAACATGCAAGCACTATGACCAGTAATTGTGACCCCTCACAAGCAATGAAATGAGCATTAGTTAACCCCTGAAGAACACTATAACCAAAATGTGCATGAAAACACAGCCAAAGGAGCAAAACTCCTCAAGAATATGTGTAAACCATCACCATTATAAATAACCACCTTAGCAGTAGCAGAGTTGGCAGGGCACGTGTCTTCCATGTGGCTGACTCGGCTCAATACTCAGCATCCCATAGGATTCCCCCATGTGTGCTAGCATGATTCGTGAGTACAGTGTCAGGAGTAAACAGTCAAATGAGTGCTGCAGCTAAATGTACAAGCACCCAAATATGTTGCAATTCCCACAATTAAATTTATTAGTACTACTACAACCAAGCATGTCTGTAATTTCTGTCATCACAGCAATATCATTATCACCAATGATATGTAACTAGATTCGTCAAGACATTTTAGAAAATATATTAAAAATAGAAAACCAAAGTGTTAGTACAAAAGGGACATGGCAGACCTTAATTCCATTTCCAGCACAATATATGGTCCCCAAAGTTTCACAGAAGTGATACCTGATTACAGAGTTATGTTAAATCCTTGAGCACTGTGAAGAGTGGCCCCACAATTTAAAATAAAAGGAAAAAAATCAGAGCTTTAATTATGAGAAAGGGATCCAGGCACATTAGTGGTGCATTTCTGTACATATATAAAACTAATGCCTGGGTCAAATGATAATACTACAGGATGGGCTTGCCTTGCACGTGTAAGACTCAGATTTGATCCCCATACTCCAATATCACCTGAGTTCCACCAGCCAGTGTGGTTCAAATTAGTTCCAACCCCAGAAACACTAATTCAATTATGGAAAAACGAATAGAGTTAGAGAAAAAGTGCAGTTGGTAAGGGATTTACATTGTGATCGACTCAATTTTAGTTTCTAAAACCACATGATGCACTTCCAGGTAGAATCCCAAGCACAGAGCCATGGGAAAGTCATGAACACTGCCAGGTATGGTCCCAAAATATGAAGAAAATGAAAATAATAATAAGTCATGAAAACATATACTTTTAAGTGATTTAATTAAATAATATGATATTGCTCATCCTAAAAGTATATAAATTATTTTTAAATAATAAATATCAAAAATTTTTTAAATATCAAATGTAAGTTAGAGCAAACCACTAGTCTAGGTAACTAATATGATCTGGAAGCCAACAATATTTACTTTTGTGATTTACTATGGGAATTATTTGTTATGCAATCACAATCACTAAAGCAGTGATCTCTTTTTAGAATTGTATTTTTGAAAATGTACAGATAACCAGAACATATATTAAAATAATTCTCTAAAATCAAAAGTTGAAAAATACACAATAGATTACTGGATAACATCTTTATTGCTTTAGTATGGATTTACTTGTTTTAGTTTGAATTTACTTGTTTAGTATGGATTTACTTGAATTTACTTGTTATTCAGTTTTACAATTCTGTAGGAAATGAGAATCCCTTGTATTTTGTCAGATAGAAGTAAAAATAATTTTTTTGTTTTCTTTTGTTTTGGGGGGGCTACACTCCATGACACTCAGGGGTTATTCCTGGCTCTGGGGTCAGAAATCGCTCCTGGCTCAGGGAACCTTATGAGATACTGAGGGATCAAACCATGGTATGTCCTAGGTCAGGCACATGCAAGGCAAACGCCCTACACCTGCACCACTGATCTGGCCCCTTTAAGTGAAAATAATTTCTATTCAAAGGAAGAGATGACACCAAAAAGTATTAGCCATAATAAATTAATCAGCTTAGGATGAGAAATGTACTATAATATAGAGGGGAATGCCCAGATCACCCTTGAACCAAGAGCTTAGGCAAAAGATGGACTTAGAAAGAAAAACATCAAGGTGGGAAAGAATCTGAAAAAGGTAAGTAATGGGGTGAAAATTTCAATTATATTGGTGATTAGAGTGTATGGTATATTCAAAGTACAGATTCAACAACACTAAAAAACATGGGACCTAAGCTGCAACAACTGAAATTTGTAATGTGCCTGTCAAGGGGTGGGGTGGGAAAATAGGGGTGGGGAATTAGGAATATGGAGTATGGAAACATTAGTGGAGGGAATTGACACTGGTGATCATACTGAAATATTATATGCCTAAAACTCAATTGTCATCACTTTGTAAATCTTGATTCTTTAATTAATAAAAAATATTTTAAAAAGAAATAAACCACTTCTATATCTTCTATATAGGACCAATATTATCCTATTATTAATTTTTAAAAGTACTTCTACATTAGCCTCATCATGTGTCCTTTGAATTGATTTAGCTTTAGGATTTCACTCATTGATTGAAGGTTTAAAGAGACAATTGTTTCCTTATTTTCTTGGAAGCATATATTTGCCATATTGAAAATAATGCATAACAATAAGTATGCATTCATTACCTTCTAACTTACTTGTTATAATAAACATTCTGACCTGAAAATTGAAAATAAAGTAGATATTATAATACCATAGATTTATAGTTTAATTTTAAAACTACTTGCTGTGCTTTTAGAGTAAAGTAGAATTAAAATAGAATAAAATAGAGAATTAAAAATTTAAAAATACAGCTGGAGCATTAAAAATTATTTTCTTTTATGTTAAGCTTTTTGACCATAAATTTATATAGCAAAGCTTATGTATGGTTCTAAATTTCTTCATTTGTTACTATCATACGTACTTAATATAAATGTTGATTTATTTTTATGCATACTGCATGAATTTATATTTATAGTGATAAAGTTGAGGAGTGAATGTAATTTTAATTTATGATATTTATAGTAGAGAAAATCAGTGGCAAACCTAGAAAAAAGTCCTGATTATTAATTCAGTTCATGTCTCACATTGACTATAAGTGGTTTTGTTGCTATTTTATTATTTCTGGAATGCTGGTAAACCATACTTAATAGCTCTAGTATCAGATCCAGTGTTGTGGGTATTAAACACTATGTAAGATATGGGCTTTCACCTTTGAGTCACACCCTTGTCAAAAATTAAGTAATTGGGGGAAGGGGCACACTCATGAGTTCTCAGGGCTTACTACTGACACTTTGCAAGACTTGGGGTGGGGGGATAAATAGTGTCAGGGATTAAATGCAGGTTCGCTATATGCAAGCCAAGAGACTGACTAGCTGTACTAACTCTCCAGCCTCTTTAAGTAGTTTTTGTTGTTCTTGTTTTGGTTTGTTTTGCTTTTAGTTTGGGGGCCACAACCGGTGAGTCTCAGGGATAACTTCTGGACCTACACTCAGAAATTATTCTGGTGGTGCTCAGGAGATCATATGGAATGCTAGGAAATCAAAGCCCTGGTCAACGTGGTTACCTCATGAAAGGTAAATAAGTGCCTTACCCACTCTCACTATCTCTCTGGCCCACTCTAAGTAGCTTTAAGATAAGAAAAAAGCAAAAATTTTAACTAATGTATTTTTTTATCTGAAGATAAAATATCATGGCAAACAATATGAGTTTTAAACTAAAGAATTAATACTGTGAAAAAAATTAGCTAGATAAATTTTAAAGATCATATAACCATGAACATAATCTGTCCACATAAATTTTCTATCTTTTCAATATTTAAGAATAGGAATCTTAACTGGGGACTTCTTTTTATCTATGGGTAAATTTTATGGCATTCAATCCCAATGCTTTCATTTATTAGATCTAATTTATCATAGACTTGTGCATGCATCTTATTTTATGATTCTACCTACTTTATTTCACAAATTCAGAAAAATAAGAATTTGCTGCATTTATAATTAACGAATTAGATTAATATGCACCTATATGTTAATAAGTAAAATAAATACAATGATTTAAAATTTGGTATGCTCAAAAATATACAGAATTTATTGTTATGTCTACTCACAAAAGTTTATATATATGGAAAATAGTAATACACAGATCATTAAATTTTTTCTTTCTCTATATCTAAATAACTGCTTATCCAACAGAATTAAACCAATTGTTTGTTTTAAAATTTTTTTGTTTTGTTTTTGGGCCACACCGGTGACACTCAGGGGTTACTCCTGGCTATGCGCTCAGAAATCGCTCCTGGCTTGGGGGACCATATGGGACACCGGGGGATCGAACCGCTGTCTGTCCAAGGCTAGAGCAGGCAAGGCAGGCACCTTACCTCTAGTGCCACTGCCCGGCAAAATTTTATTGAGAGTATAAACACAGTCTGAATCTGAAACAGGCTGAATCTAAGTCTACACCTTAACTAACAATTGTTTTGATATAGTGTTCTATCATACTTATAAATTTGTAAAGCATTTATTTTTAAAGCATTGTTTTGTAATCATCAGCACTTAGAGTTATAGAAATATTTAAAATATCTCAAATATAACATCAAATGATTACAATTAAAGTTTTTGTTATACAAATGCCTAAAAATAATACATACAACAAAGAATATGATAGACCTGTTACATTGAAATTATCTAAAACAAAAATTGTAAGAAACACTGAAAGATAACCTCTGAGTGGGGTACAGAATGCCTTTTGTTTTTAAGATGACACTGAAATGTGTCAAAAATGTTTAATATATACAATACAAAGTTAAAAAGAAATAAGAACTAGATAAAGTGTTAAGCTAAAAACAAAATATCTCTAATAATTCTACCTATTTCATTTGTTGGGTTAATAAATTGATGTTGAGAAAGGGTCTTTCAATTTTATTATTTTAAGCTACTAATAACATTTCTAAATTATTTTTAAAAAGTAAAATATAGTTAAACTAGGCAAAGATTTTTTTGTTTTGTTTTGTTTTTGAGGCCACACCCAGTGACACTCAAGGGATACTCCTGGCTATGCACTCTGGCTTCAGAGACCATCTTAGACCCTGGGAATCAAACCCAGGTCCATCCTGGGTCAGCCCCGTGCAATGCAAATGCCCTATCACTGTGCTACCTATAGTTCAGGTCCTGAGGAAAAGCTATTTGTAACTGCCAGCATGCCACAACAGTATCATGTTTGGACACAAAATAAGGACTACAGAAAAATTAAGGTGACTTAAAAATGTCAGTTTTATTGGTAATCCTATCAATTTACTTTCTTATTTGGTCTTCTAATGTTAGCTAAAGCATAAGTTATTTTCATACTTAAGAAAGAAAATTAAGTATTTTAAGAACATTCATGTAAGATAAATATGTCAATACAACCTTCCTTCTCAAGAGAGACAACCTGTAATAATCCATTAATTCTCTTAAGAAACAGCTTGTGAGGGGCCAGAGCAGTGGCACAGAGTGGTAAGGCTTTTGCCTTGCCAGCACTAGCTTAGAGTGGACTGTGGTTCCATCCGCCCCTCCTCCCCAGGCGTCCCAATGGTCTCCCAAGCTAGGAGCAATTTCTGAGGGCATAGCCAGGAGTAACTCCTGAGCGTCCATCGAGTGTGGCCCAAAAACAAACAACCAAAAAAAAAAAAAAAAAAAAAAAAGAAAAGAAAAAAAAGAAAGAAACCGCTTATGCAATTTAGGTTTACTCAAGATAATTTTCTTCTAAATATTAACTTCTGCTGTAGATTGGAAGTACATATTTGAGCTAAATATGTAGTCAATTTATTCCTCAAAGAAAAAAACTACTTTTCAAAATTAGTAATGCTCTATTTTTTTACTATTCTCATTTTCTGTGTCAGTTGAAAAGTTTGTTCCTTCAAGAAAACACTATGTATTGGCATTTCTATACTCTGGTATGTTTCACAGACTTGAGTAGTTGTCTCCTTGTAATATTTTAGCTTTTAAGCTGCTTCCCTGCCTCACTGAGTTCACATAAGATACATCTGAAAGCTTTGGTACAAATTTATTTCGAATAAAGTCTTCAATTCATTTTCATGGCACCAAAAAGACAGCTTTAATAACTGCAATGACAAATAAACTGGAAATCATTCCAGGCCTTTTCACTTAACTGACAAGTAGAACACTCTCATAATGAGCCGCAGGTTTTACGTTTTCTCTTTGACCATAATAGCTTCATTTAAGAGCGTCAAACCCTGACACTTCATCATTTATCTACATTATTTCTCATCTTCTTTCAAATAAATTATGGAATACTAGACTGAGCACATAAAAACAAAGTGACTTGTTATCAGTAAACAGCAAGATAAATTGTCCAGAAGTTCCTCATTTAATTCTCTTTAAATTTAAGGGCAAGTTATTGGATACACCTTTTCTTAACAATCAATGTTTGCATTTTTGCAGCAGTCTTATTTCTCTTACCACTGGTCTTTGCTCTCATTCAGAGTCTGATGTTGAACGAGTAAAGTAATCCCACTTTCCCAAGGTTGACTAATGAAATACAAAGAAGTGGAAAAGGAGAAAAAAAAAATCAAAGAAAAAAATTGCTTTTAGTCTTTGGAAATCTATCAATCATTTTAAATGGTTAGGAGAATACCATATTTTCTCGCTTGATTTCCTCCTTTTCTAAACATTTAAAATGATAAAAATAAAATAAATATTTTAAGTGACTTATAATAGCATATGAGAACTTATAGAGTAGCTTTAGATAAATAAGTAAAAATACTAATAATTACATAGATATTATAGTAATTTTACATGTGTTGTAGAACATGTCCAAATCTTTGCAAAACAATATATTAATCAAAGAATAATATGTAGTGTAGACTATAGTAGGCTAATTTTATACTAATTTATTTTGAATGGCTTACTTTTTCTGTTTAACTTCAAAAGCAAATAGATTTTTTTCAGGTATGCCAGTATTGTGGCTGACAACTCAGCACTCTTTGGAGCAGTGGAAGGACCCTCTCTAACCCCTTTGCCATCTACTCTACCTTTGTATTTCCAGAAGTCCTGGCAGTCAAGCATATGTATCACCCCTGTCACCATATGAGCCCAGGTTCACAGATCCTGAAAGTCCTCTATAATATTAATACTGATTCCCCAGTGAGACTACACCAAATTAATGTTAAATTATTAAAAAAAGACACATAAGCTCAACAAGTAAAATCAATAACAAAATTCTCAATAGTACTAAATACCTGAGACATTGACATAAAGACTTCATTGTAAGATATAACAATTTCATACTTTTCTTTTAATGAAATTCTTTTTATAATTCTACTACCATTTAGTTATTCCAAGTAATATTAAGTAAATTATTCATATCTACCAAGATATGACTATTATTATGATCAAAGATTTCACAGAGGTTGGAAAACGGGACAATACTGGAGAGAATGTTAAACTGGAGGTGTTAGAACATTGAATGCTATAATTAACTGTATTGTTAGCAACTCAAACTCATGGTGTTTAAAATATAGAAATTGAATATAAAAAAGAATGCAATGATATTTTAAAAAATGCTTTAAAAAGTTTTTGTTTATTTTTTGTGGAGGGGGAAATATACAATTTCCTGAGAAAAGTTTTACAGATGCCTAGACCTTTATTGACTTCCCTACCTTTAGCAAAGTCACAATCTAGGAAAATACAATGAATATATATGGTCTATTATTTATATTCAAATCATATGGGAAAGTTTTTGATTGTTTGATCTTCAAATGCTACTTAATTTCTATAATTCCTCAGTGGTGAAACTAATTAAAGATATTAGTTTATATACCTCTATACTTATATTTTAGAATCTCATAAGTTCAAGCTCCTAAAAAAGACAAAGTATTTTCAGAAACTGATAAATCTGTCATCAAATAAAAATTATAGATGGAATTATATCTTGATCTATGATGTGAAAAGATATTAATGTGTGTTTGAGAATGAGGAGTCAGTGTTGTAGGTTGATCAAGATGTGGTAATTAAAAGGTAATAATAATAATAATAAGACTACTTCTTGATTAAAATAGTCAAATTCTTGAAGGAGTTGAGATTTAGTTTTTTATACAGTGGTTTTGTGTATACTTAAAGCAATAGTGTTGTATAGGGAGGAAGAGGGAAAACTATTTATTTAAAAACAACAATGTCTAAGTAAATGTATAAATTAACTCACTTTTTCTGTGTATTGGTATATCTCTGATCACCTAAAGTCATCAGGAGGGATAATGGTCTGAGCAACATCTCCAAGTAATCAACCAGTAAAGATGACTGATATTCAAAGGTAAGAGACATAAAAAAGTTAAAAATGTAACCTGACAATTCAACAGGTATAACAGAAAGGTAATAAATTGCAATAAATTGCAATTGGGACAACAATTATTTAATAAATATTTAAACGAACATAATAAATTATTTCAGATAGGCAAGGAAGAATATGGTAAACAACAATACCAAAAATATTAAATATAATAATTATAAAAACTAAAGGATCTGCTTGTAAAATTATCACAAGAACTCACTATAAAAAGGAAGTCTGCTCATTTTTAAAGATTAGAAAGTAGAATGAAAACAAAATAATGGGTATAGAAATGTAACAGTCAAGTTACATTTCATAAAATTGGAAAATAAGTAAACAAAAATGTTTAAGAAAATAGTAACATATAAAAAATGTTGGTAGTTCTATAATAATAGCTCTGTAACTTTGTACTATGGTTCAAAGAAACCAAGAAAAATAGAGAAAAAGTTAGAGTAATATTTTTACACAATTCACTATGCTTAAAGATTTGGAACACCATAGTTTAAAATATAAAGAGAAAATATAATGGGGGAAAATTACAAAGGAGTAGCTGGAACCCTTGTGAAAAGTCAAACAAACTTGAATTAGATGTTAAGAGAGGAGATAGACAATTAAACAGAAAAATTGGAAACAATTCAGTGAGTAGATTAAACATAGATATTAAAAAAATCTGATGAATTATGAAATATAAATATACAAAGAAAACTATATTTGGGGGCCATAAAATATCTCAAAGAGAAAAAAAGTGCATGCCTCCCCTGGTAGAGGCCCCAATATGAGCAACTAGAGGCCAATATGAAATAAAATTAAAAGTAACAAAATTATATATGTAGTAGCCAGAAGCAATATATTACTTTCATTGAAGTTACATACCAAGTTTTTATAGCTCAAAGATAGTATAGTGAATATTTAAAGTGCTTAATTAGAAAATGTATATTCAGCTAGAAGTTTATCCACAAAATTATAATTTTAGTGATGACAGCATAAAGGAACTTTCTACGCCAAAGAAAAAACTGGAATACTTATATACCTTATATTTCCACTATAAGAAACATTAAACATATTGGCTTGCTCTTCAATCTTATGATCTTCCTTTACATGTATCTTACTTATTTGGCTCTATGTCTTTTTGCTTGCTTGTTTATTTTTCCTTCAAGATCACACACTACTTGAAGACTTATCCACCTTGTATCATTCTTAGCAAGTTTTGTTCAATAAAAACTTTCAAAAAAGAAAGACAGAAGAATATTAAGTAGTTTTAATCACATTAAAGGAACATGACTTTATAGGGAAACGCAAAACCTCATTTTAGAAAGAATTAATAAATATAATAAATATATAATAAATAGAAAATATACACCGTTTTAAATTTTCAGTACTTGGAAGTCAGGGGACCACATTAAAAATGCTTGGGGAATCATAAACGATGCTTGGGTATCAAAACTGAAAAATAAATCTTTCCCTCGTGTTTGGAGGAAGAATACATTTAAATGTTTATGAGTAATTGCTTTTGTTTGTAAAATCATAAAATTTTAAATGAAATTAAATGTAACAACATAGTATGTTTCAGACTCAAGGCTATCTAAAAAGGTATCTCTTAGAGAAACTAAATAAAGTATATTTAACTTAGAGAAAATTTTTAAAGATAAACTAAAAGAACGCATGTTTGTTAGATATTATCTGCTACTATAAAAAATCAAATATTTTAGGAATAGTAAAAATTAATCTGTACATTGAGTATAGCATAATCATTTAAAACCAGTAGTTGTAAATTGATGAAGAGACACACCAAATATTCATTGTTTTTATTATAATGATAAAGGCTGGTTTAAAAACTATAAATATTACATTATAATAATTATGTTATTGAGGACTCACAGCACAACAAAAACACTGCTACTTCTCTCATTTAATTCTACTGGCAGCCATGAAGAATTATATTCTTTACAGTTATAATCTCATTTTCAAAAATGTACTCATACATATATTGGTACAAAACATATACTAAATTTATCTCTTGCTGTTTGGATAAACAATATTTTTTAAATTAGTTTCTGTTTGCTTTGAATACTTTTTATTTCTTCCTACAGTGAACATATATTAGCTTTCTGAGAATTTATAAAAATAAATTAACTAAGCATTTAGAATATAAAATGTGCAATCAGCAATTATTTATCTCAGACACTGAGAAATTAATTTATAAATTAAAAACATATGCATGATTATTATAAGACTGTGCATTGTTTAATGCAGTAGTTAATATAATTTTCAGATATTTTGATTAATTTGTAGAATGAAGCAGGAACCAATGTAGAAGATTTAGCTTTTTATCATGCCTCTATCATTAACAACAGTAAGTTTTCTCCAATTACATTGACTCTGATAACTACAAACATCACTTTCAAGGGATTAATTAAGGTCTCATAGCTTGATCTTTTCATTTAGATACATGGACAGAAGGTGTCCACAGGTGGTTTGTGCAGTTAATCCATGTTTGAAACTATAGGACATGTATTATATCTGAAAACAAGAAAAAATGACATGAATTTTTATTCACAAAAGATAGACTTTTTATTTAAATGAGTGCAGTATTAATCAAAAGGAGCAGAGAACTATGATGCAAAATTAACTAATATTTTACTAAGATCTATATTATCTTCTCTCATTCTCACACACCTAATAATATGCTTGAAAAATCAAAGGTTTTAGATGAATTAGTGAATATAAAATAAATAAATCTATAAACACTGACTATTGTGTGAGAATAAAAATGGTGTCTTATAAGAAAAATGAGCTTTTGTGGGCTTTTTTTTTTATTTGTTGATTTTGAAGGGGACACACATAGTAGGTCTCATCAGTGACTCATATTGCTCTGTGCCTGGGGTTCACTCTCAGTGATTTTTTGAGGACCATGTTGTAGTGTGATTGACTATGTATTTGTTTGTCTGGAAAGTTATAGAAACAAACAAAAAGGTCTGAGATGAAACTAGCAGTAAAAGGTGCAAATTTGCTAAGATGGCAGAAACATTTGCTCATTTCCAGGAGATTATTTTATTTTACTATTAATTCGTATGATTTTTGTTTCCCTCACATACTTTTCGTACTTTAACATCTTCCCAAATAGGATTACCAAGTCCATGGGTAAGTTGTCTTTTAATTTTGTTGATGGTGTGCTACCTATGCCATGCTGAAGCTTTTATTTTGAATGCAATACATGTTTTTAATTTTTGATTTTGCTGCCTATGGAAAACAGTATGGAGGGTGCTCATTGAACGCAGAGGGTGCCATATAACCCAGTCACCCAGCAATAGCATTCCTGGGTATCTATCTCCAAGACAAAAAAAAACATTCTTCCAATGCACACCACTATTCATTGCAGTACTCAGCACAATAGCCAAGAGTTGGAATCAAGATAGCTATCCAATAACAGGTGAGTGGAACACGAAGATGCTACATATAGACAATGGAATACTTCATAGCAGTAAGAAACAATACAATAATGCAATTTGCAGCAACGTGGATGGAACTAGAAAATATTATGTTAAATGAAGTAAGACAGAAGAAGGATAAATATAGAATGATAGCACTTATTTGAGGTATCTAGAATATATACCATATTTGCATACAATACTCCCTGAAGAAACACAACCGTCTAAATGGTAGAGACTCCAAAGACCGTAAGTACCAGGGTATAGTAAGGAGAAGCGATCAAATCAAGCAGAAAAGGGAAAACACAAAACCTTGACTATCTTTATACCATAAAGAAACCGGCAACAATGGAAACAGTGGTTTAGAGCGAACAGCTGTTCAATCAACCTTTCAATACAAGGCCTGTAATAATGTTCTACAAAACCAGGTGCTGAATATGACTGAAAGCCAGGGACTCCCGCTGCAGTGCTTATTATCAATATGTTCTAATGCTTTAATTTAATTAGATATAAAATAATTCTTCAGTTTCTTTGTCCACATTGGTTCTTGGAGATATTGGGTGGACACCTAATTTTACACCATTTACAGTGCATGTTATGACAATGTTTGATACAATTCTCCATTTTATGTGTTCCCTTTTGATTATGTTTTCTATTAGGATCTAAAGTATACGACCATTGAGACTACTGGAACAGACAACTGCAAGCCTCAGATTTATGTTATAGGTCTCACTCATTGAGTACATTTATGCAAACTATTACCCCTTTTCCTTTTTTTCTTCCTTTCTTTTTTACTTCTTTCCTTCTTCTTCAATTCAACATGTTTCTATTATAACTTTTGTTAAAATAATTTTTATTTTGACCAAAAGGGATTACAAAGCTTTCACTGTAATATTTTAGGTACATAGTGATGTTGAGTAAGGGGCATTCCCACCACCAATGTTGTCCTCCTTTCACCTTGTTCCCAGCATACATCCCATATCTCCCTCCTTTGACCCCTGGGCTGCTAGTATAAGTGGTCCCCACTGTGTCTAGCTTGTTTAGATTGGGTATCGATTCTGTTGTCATCGACTTTGGATTTGGTACCTAAGTCTGTCTGATCTTTTTTATTTCTTTATTAATGTCTTTATTTATACAATTTTTATTACAAATGTAATTGTAGTTAGATTTCAGTCATATAAACAACACCCCCCCCCTTCACCAATTCGGCATTTCCATCACCAATATCTTAAAGCCCATGCTGACAGTTTCTTTTTAGGAAAGGAAACTGGATGCACAAGACAGGTGGATGAGATTACATAGGGTAGACTAGACACCTATTATAGTGCTCACTACCATATCACTTAGTACTCTAGACGTGAAAATGATGCTTATCCTAAAATGCTCCAGCCACCATCTAACCCGGGAAGCTTCATTTAGCAAAGTTCACTCCTCTCATCTATAAAACGCCTAGAAATTGGAAAACCTTCCCATCCTGAGACTCCAGCCCAATTTTTTTTTTACTTATTTCTTCTTTATTTTTTTCTCATGTTTTTTCTTTCTCCCCAAATCTATATCTCAGTTATTTATTTATCTTTTGTTAATTCGATTATTTCTTAAGTGCTCAGACCCATCATGTGGGGGTCAGGCCTCCAACAAGTTATAAATAGATTTCTAATGTCTGTTGTCATGGAGATTGTTCCTTATGTCTTCTTTAATTTATAACTTTGGTATAAAACTGGCCTTAATTTATAGTTATAGTTTGAATATAGCTCTTATTTTTAAGGTATTTTAATAAATTATAATTTCATTGTACTGTTATAAATAGCTAAGGTTATAGATTCTAATTAACATTGTATTTAGTGGGTTATTGCTTATTTTGTTTGTTTTCTTATACATTTTAAAGAATAGTTTTACTTTCTGAAATAATTTTGATAAAAATGAAAGGAAGAAAGTTGTTTTTGTTTTTGCTTGTATGTTTTGGGGCCATACCCAGTGGTGTTCTGTGTTCTGTATTCTGGCTCTGTATTGAGGAATCACTCCTGTAGCAAACTAAGTGATTTTCCCAGATGGAATCCAGGTAAGCTGTGTGCAAGATGAGTGTCCTGCCTGCTATCAGCCCAGAAAAAAAAGTAGGAAAAATAAAGGATTCACTCAAAATGTATTAAAGATCTTGAGATATGACCTGCAGTTACTACAAATATGGAAGACAATATAGTCATTGTGAGAGAAAGACTTGCACAACTGATAATCTTTCTTTAATCTTATTCCTTGCTTTGCTCAGTATTTGTATTTCAAAGAGATTTGGTTTCATGCCTTTGGGCTACCTAGTGCTGGAATCTCTTCTTTAGTTTTATTTTTCAGAAGTACTCTACAGGGTGACAGAGCCAAAGCACAAGGGACAGGACATTTGCTTTGCACACAGCAGCCCCAGGTTCCATACCCCAAATCCCAAAATGGTCCTCTGAGCCTGCCAGGAGTAACTTCTGAGCCCAGAGCCAAGAGACCCTGAGAGCTGCAGGTAAGATCCCTAAACAAAAACAAAGACAAAAGAATACATGTCAACCCACCCCCACATACACTTCATAACTTGTCTGCCTATAATAATACCAACTCCAATACTATCTATTAACCATTTAAATATTTTCATTGTTAATAAAGGAGAGAAGTATTCAAATGATTGTTCTGACACCTTACCTCTAGCGCCACCTGTTCTTCACTTTTCAAGAGAATATTTGTATAGAATATCTTTTAACTTCATTGTGAATGTAAATATTCAGTGGCCTTAATATTGAAATTAAATTGTCTATTTCAAATGAAAGACTTTACTCTCATTTCTCATTGGATTTAGATAATCTATATGGTTGTTTTGGCCTGTCTTTCATTGAAAAAAAAAGTTTGATTTAAAGAAATTTACTTAGAGAAATGTTAGCAGAAAGAAAGAGGGGAATACGTGTTCGAAGGAGAACTCAACTTCTCCCAAGGAGAAAAAGTTAAGAGAAAGGTTTTCTTGAAAAAGTTGTCTACAATTTCTCTAAATGTCTTGACCTTGTGCTTTATGTAAATATAGGAAAACCTGGACCTTTGATGGTTCTTTCATATTCCGTTAGTTTCTCCGTTTTTGAGGGGCCTTTTGGGGTCTCAAACTCAATTTACCTGAGGGCCGCAGGAGGCAAAGTCGGGGTGATCCTTGAGTGCAAAGTCAATAGTAAGCCTTGAACATTGGAGGGGGGTGTGGCCCAAATAACTAAAACAAAACAAAACAAAAAAGGATTCCTCTAGGGCAGGGCCACAAAATGTTGTACGGAGGGGCTGTTTGCGGCCCTCAGGCCACGAGTTTGAGACCCCTAAAACTTTGAGACTGGGTGTCCAGGTTTCTGTTTCTGGTTGGAGGCCTATTGTCTTCATTTCTAAGAGCTGAGGGTTTACATTTTAAAGGGACTTCTTTCTTGTGCCTTTGGGGTACTTAAGAGAAATTTCTTAAATTCTACTTTTCCCTACAAGCTGCTTACAATGTTCTCTTATATATTTGCTTGCAACATTTTCTACCTTTACACCATAAATCTTTAAGGAGAATTTGGTGAATGTCTGTCTTATAGAACTACTTAATAACATAATTAACATTGTAATAATTAGGCCTAGGCAATGGCTTTATTGAGTCTCAGAGTTTTCAGTCAGATAGTTCAATGTCAGGGCAATATTACAATGTTGACTTTTCACATAGCCATCCCAGGTTCAATCTCTGGCATCTCATATTATCTCATATTATCCTTTAAGTCCTGCCAGGAGTGATCCCTGATCACTGCAGATACAGGAGGTACAGGAGTAAATCTTGATGATCATGGAGTGAGACCCAAAAATGCGAGAAAGAGAGAGAGAGAGAGAGAGAGAACACAGATTATATCACAGTGTTAAAATGTGTGTGTGTGTGTGTGTGTGTGTGTGTGTGTGTGTGTGTGTGTGTGTGTGTGTATGTGTGTGGTAACAGGCCATGAAGGAAAAAGGCTTTTTATGGTCCAAGGAGGACAGTGTTTTAGAGAACAAGAAAACAAGTCATAGCATGTTTTGTAATTTAATATGCTTGATGTAAAAGGAAATGGTGAATTTCTGTCTTATTGAGCACCTGTAATGAGATGTCCAAAGTTAACAAAGAAACATTAACGTTCTGTATTTGGTTTCCTTAAAGAGAAGTTTCAAGTCCTTTATTTACAGTTTGATTTTCTCCGCCAAAGTCTGATCATCTGACATCATAGATGAGTGGGGTTTATCTTGGAAAGATGAACCCGACTAGGAATTCCATTTTTACAGCAGTGGGGGTGCTTAAGATACTTGATATTATCCCTTCCATTTAGGCAGCTATTTATCATACAGGATGTATTTTCCAGGTTTTAGAAAGAACTACCAAGCTGTCTTTAGAAAGAACCAATCATACAATTGCTCAAAGGGACTAAACAGAAGTTTGCCTGAGAAATAATTCTGTATCTGAGAAAATCTAGAAACAAAAGCGAGTGCCAAAACTCTAAAGCTTCTTGAAATCATTTCCCTAACATAATTTTTTAGGCTGTGGCTAATTTTTTTCATTCTTTCTGATGATTGCAGTAGCAGGAAATGTGGAGTTGATAATTATTAAAGAAGAAAATAAACATTGAGTTTAGAAGTGAAAAAGACTCTATTGCCATTCTCTAAAGACCTGGGTAAGATAAATATAGGATTATTTCCTCAAGAAACTCTTTTCTGGCCTCTTAGTCTCTGTTTTGCTATATACCTTTCTATCTCTGAATTCCCTTAAGGCATCCTTGTGTTTATTTTTTTAACAATTTACTGTAAATTTTGTGAGATTTTATAAAATTTGTAAGTGAGAAGTGTGAGACCACACAACTGGAATAAAGCTGAATACTTGCCAAAAAGCTCCCACACTGGCAGCCAGGTTCATCTCCAGAGGTAGATGAACCCCGCTCAAGATCATGAAGTGGATTATATAGGAAAGGATATAGGGAGGTTCTAGCTTTCTGATAATCTTTAAAATGATTAGCTATTGTCTAGGGGTACCTTCCTACTGCTCCCTTACATCCTTCCCTGATAGGCTATGTTAATGCAAATAGACTTGTGGAAACCTAGCATGTGGCTTACACCATGTGGTCCTTGGAAATGACATCTCTCCTTGCTCAGAATCTGAGTAAAAACCTTCCAAGTGGCCTTTACAAAACGGGGTCCCTCCTTAATCAGAAACCAAGTCCCAACAACAGTTATTGTTTTATATACAGCTTACATACGATTTTCATGGTTTGTTGACTCTATAAATATCTTTTCATAAGTTCTAAAAAATTTTAAGTTAGTATCATTAGAAATATGGACTCTAAATATAAATGTGTCTTCTTTACTTACTATTTTGTTTCCTAAAATTTTCTGTTTGTCTCTTCATAATCCATATTCTCTTGGAATTTCATTCTTATTTTTATATATTTTCAGTTATTGTTTACTCACATTTAATCTGCTTCAAAATTTTTATGAACATTCTTATCTGTTCTTAAATATTTAAATATAGAATAAATTTTCTAAACGGAATTAGGGTTTTCACATCTTGGGGTACTCAGTGGTTCTACTAATTCTGGGCTTGTGTCACTCCAGACTCTCTGTTCAGGGGTCTTATGCAGTGCCAGTGAGTGGCCTGGCACTAAAAACATGAAAGGCAAGCACCTAAATCCTTGTACGATTTTTCTTACCCCAACAATTAAATAAATTACACCCAGACTTCAACTTTAATAGAAATATAATTTCTTCCTAGCAAAGTAATATGTTCTTGTTAGAAACAGAATGTTATTATTATTCTACAGAATTTCAAAGACACAAAAATTATTCCAGTCATTCATGACCTTACTATATATTTGTATAATATATTCTCTGCAATTATGAATGAATGATCCAGACAACTTTCTAAAAGTCAAATATAGTTTGTAATAGTTAAATTTGTACATGAATAAAAACTTTATGTGTGTTTTTTATTTGATTTAGCTCAATTTTAGGGTCACATATATCAGTTTTTAAGACTTAATTCTGGCTCTGTGTTCTGGAATCATATCTAACACTGCCTGTAGTATCAGGGAGTCAATTGCTTTCAGGAGAACCTTAACCATTGTACTATCTCTCTGGCCCAAACTCTAAGAAGCAAAATTATATATATATATATATATATATATATATATATATATATATATTTAATTAAAAACAGATGATTCCAAAAATATGACACTATATTGTTTATTTTCCTAACTTCAAAAGAATTTTAATCTAATTTGGGATAGCTCCTATCTAGTGTCAACAAACACATTATGAGAAACTGAACATAAAGTTCTACAATAAAGTATTGATTAGTGTAAGACAAAAATAAGTGACCAGATGATTATCAATCTTTTATCTTTTTACTTCATACAGGCAGACTTCTAACAATGGAACCCCAAACTACTATATATATTCTGATATAAAAACACAAACTTGGGGCCGGAGCGGTGGTGCAAGTGGTAAAGTATCTGCCTTGAGTGCACTAGCCTGGGGATGGACCGTGGTTCAATCCCCGGTGTCCCATATATTCCCTTCAGCCAGGAGCAATTCCTGAGTGCAGAGCCAGGAGTAACCCCTGAGCATCACTGGTTTTGGCTCAAAACCCAACCCCCCCCCAAAAAAACCTCACAAACTTAAATTTAAATGCTTTAAATAAAATAAAACTGAAATAATTTTTTATTTTGCTTATAATCAAAATTTAGAAATATTAGTATTAAAGGTTATATATAAAAATACCACATGAACTAGAATAAAATATACCAAATTTCAAATAAGCAACACTAAAATGTTAAAAATAAACATGCAATCTTATGCTATTTCTATCTCCTGAAATTAAATATATAAAATATATTCATATAAACCACATACAATGGTGAATGTACATTGTTTTAGAAATTTCACTGTGTACATACATTACAATAATCTGTATTAAAATATATGCACCTTTAAGAATAGTCATTTGTGATGTAATGTTATGTTAAAATAACTCTGTAACAAAAGATGTTAAAAATGTTAATTTTGCTTCTCTGATCTGCAATGTAAATTATAAGTATAAATCCTAAAAGGAATACTACTATACAGATATTTTTTTAAAAAACGTATCAGGCATACAAAGTATTAAGGAAATGAACAGAATAATTTTGTAAGACAAATTACAAGTTTCACTAACAGAGTACTTAGTTATGAATATATTAAATCAATTCACAATTTGTACTATTTAGATCTGAAATTATATAATGTTCGGCTCTTGATGTGTGTTTTACTTGATTGATACCCAAATGAATGTTACATTGATTATATATTATCCTTCATAATCCTTTTAAGTCTAACTGTAAAATAAAACATGCATACATTCAATTTCTGTATTTCAGAAGTACCTTGGGGTGTATAATATTTTTAATTAAATTTGGTAAACAATGAAACATTCTGAAATGGCTCTTTATTTTTTGATTTACTGTTAGCTACACAAGAGATTAAAATGAGCAATAAGAGGTAATGTAATCAAGCAATGATGTTATGAAAATCTGTGAATGTATTCCTTTCTATAGCTGACATGTTTTTCGTGTGCTTTCTTTCGCTCTCTGAAACTGAGAATCAGTTTACTTTAAAAAACACTGTATAAACTGTAGTTGTCTGTCTTCTAAAGTGATGAGTTAGAGAATGTAGCAAGAGTGAGTACTTGCCAAATCATAGTACTGTTATTAATTGAAGCATGATAAAATTGTTCATTTTAACTATAATCATGTAATTCATCAAAATACTACTAGAGCATATCATTTTCAACTATTACACTGATAAAGAACCTAATTTTAATATCAACAAATGCAGAAAAATATATTTGATGTTTATCTACAGCAAATAATTGTTTTTTATGTACACAGACCTTGCTTTATATTTTATAAAATAAAAATTGCAATATTTTATGTACTTACTTGAACAGAGTTGTTTTGTATTTGAATAACATCATCAATTAAGGTTTAAAACATGTCAGTGTGTCTAGAATGAGAATGATAGTTTTCCCACTTGTCATTTTTTGCACCTCTAGTTGATGAATACAGAACAAAATAAAGTATAATGGTAAGCTTCACTTAAGTCACAAATTAATAGAACTATTTAAAACTATAAACACGTCATCCATAAATCATTCTTAAAAGTTAATTTCTCCATAAAGAAAATAATGTAATAGTCTTAAGATTTGTTTTCTAAAGTTGATACTATGAATCGACTTTGGGACCTTAATGTCAAAATAAACAAATCCTTATTAAACCCAGAATATGGGAGGAAAAAGGAAATTAAGGCATGAAACGATTAATTGGCAAAATTGATTTCTGACCTAAGATACACAAGCTTTGTTTAAATTATAATTAATTTGTTAACTATTAAAATAAAAAGTACACTATTGTTGAATTAATACTTCTGTACATATGAATGTGCTATAATATATTTAGTTAAAATATCTGTGCTACCTTTCTAAGGATTTCTGTGTCTTATCCTCAATATAAGGCTATATACAAAAAATAAATTTAATACACAAGAAAATTATAATATGAGAAAAATGCTGGTTTATTTTTGTGCTACTGCTATAATAGTTAAATTGTATTTACTTTGCAATGTATTTAAATTTTTTTCAAATTTTAATAAAAGTGATTAGTGTTACACAAATTCAAATACCTTGGAGTCAACTTAACCAAAGATGCGAAGGACCTATACAAAGAAAACTATAAAGTCCTGCTCCAAGAAATAGGAGAGGGCACACAGAAATGGAATCACATACCCTGCTCATAGATTGGCAGGATTAACATCATTAAAATAGCAATACTCCCCGAAGCATTATACAGATTTAATGTGATCCCCTGAAAAATACCCATGATATTCTTCAAAGAAGTGGATCAAACACTTATGAAGTTCATCTGGAACAATAAACACCCTGGAATAGCTAAAACACTCCTAGGGAAAAGGAAAATAGGAGGCATTACTTTCCCCAACTTTAAACTGTACTACAAAGCAATAGTTATCAAAACAGCATGGTATTGGAATAAAGGAAGACGCTCAGATCAGTGGAATAGGCTTGAATACTCAGAAAATGTTCCTCAGACATACAATCACCTAATTTTGGCAAAGGAGAAAGAAATCCTAAGTGAAGCAGGGAAAACCTCTTCAACAAGTGGTGCTGGCAGAACTGGTTAGCCACTTGCAAAAAAAGCAAACATAGACCCCCAGTTAACATCATGTATGAAGGTAAAATCCAAATGAACTAAAGACCTTGATATCAAACCTGATACCATATAGAGCAACACGTCAGTAAAATGCTCCATGACATTGAGACTAAAGGCATCTTCAAGGAGGAAACTGCACTTTCCAAACAAGTGGAAGCAGAGATCAACAGATGGGAATACATTAAGCTGAGAAACTTCACCTCAAAAGAAATAGCGACCAGGATACAAGAGCCACCCACCATGTGGGAGAAACTATTCACCCAATACCCATCAGATAAGGGGCTAATATCCAAAATATACAGGGCACTGACAGAACTTTACAAGAAAAAGATATCTAATCCCATAAGAAAATGGGGAGAAGAAATGAATAGACACTTTGATAAAAAAGAAATACAAATGGCCAAAAGGCACATGAAAAAATGCTCCTCGTCACTAATCATCAGGGAGATGCAAATCAAACCAATGATGAGATACCATCTCAAACCACAGAGATTGGCACACATCACAAAGAATGAGAACAATCAGTGCTGGCGGGGATGTGGAGAGAAAGGAACTCTTATCCACTGCTGGTGGGAATGCCGTCTAGTACAGCCTCTATGGAAAGTGATATGGAGATTCCTTCAAAATCTGGAAATTGAGCTCCCATTTGACCCAGCTATTCCACTCCTAGGGATATACCCTAAGAACACAAGAATGCAATACAAAAACTCCTTCCTCACACCTATATTTATTGCAGCACTATTCACAATAGCCAGGCTCTGGAAACAACCAAGATGCCCTTCAACAGACGAATGGCCAAAGAAACTGTGGTACATATACACAATGGAATAGTATGCAGCCGTCAGGAGAGATGAAGTCATGAAATTTTCTATACATGGATGTACATGGAATCTATCATGCTGAGTGAAATAAGTCAGAGAGAGAGAGAGAGACGCAGAATAGTCTCACTCATCTATGGGTTTTAAGAAAAATAAAAGTCATTTTTGCAACAATCCTCAGAGACAATGAGAGGAGGTCTGGAACTTCCAGCTCACTTCACGAAGCTCACCACAAAGAGTAGTGAGTGCAGTTACAGAAATAACTACACAGAGAACTACCATAATCATGTGAATGAGTGAGGGAACTGGAAAGCCTGTCTGGAGTACAGGTGGGGGGTGGGGTGGGATGGAGGGAGATTTTGGACATTGGTGGTGGGAATGTTGCACTGGTGAAAGGGGGTGTTCTTTACATAACTGAAACCTAACCAGAATCATATGTGTAATCAAGATGTTTAAATAAAGAAAAAAAATTAAAAAAGTGGATTACAAATCTTTCACAAAAATAGTTTAGGTACATAGTGATAGTGAATCAGGGGCATTCCCACCACCAATATTGTCCTCCCTCCACTCCTGTTCCCAGCATGCATCCCATTACCCCCTATTAACCGCCCCCCCAGGCTGCTAGTATAGGTGGTTCTCTCTGTGTCTAGAATGTTGTAAATTGGTATCAATTCTGTTGTCGTTGGCTTTCAATTAGGTGCTTAAGTTTGATCCTTTTTTTATTTCTACTAAATGTTCATGTAACTGTTGGGTCTTGCTACCCTCCATTATTTAAATTTTAAGTTTGAAAATAAATGTTCTCTATATAGTACATATTACAAAGTTAGAATATTTTAGAATTCTAAGTATCAAAGGCTTTGAATTTTGTAATTTCTAATAATTTTTTTAATTTATTATTTTAAGCACAGTATACTATGTATTTCAGTTGTGAGTCACTGAAAAGTCCAATTCTACACTTCATTATTTGTCTCTTCTCTTATTTTCCCCCATTGTTTATGAAATCCACTAATTGGTCTTATTTTCAAAGTGCACTTTTGTTGGTTAATTTATCATTTTTATCTCAACATTAATAAAATATTACCATATTACCTGGCAGTGCTCAACTTTATGTACCTGACTTATCCAATAAGCATGCTACTCCTTATATATAGCCATGATATATATTATAAACAGCAGTATTTCATCATTGTTTATTGTTAGACATTCCATTCAGTATATATGCCATTCTTTATCCAGTCACAATTTGATAGACACCTAGGTTATTTCTTGGTCTTGACTACTGTAAATAATCTTGGAATAAACATGGAGGTATATATTTCTATGAAAATATCATGTATTTTGTATATTCTTGTTCAATCATACGAGTTGAGATAATTGGAATTGATTAAATTGCTATCTAAAATTTGGGGGGAATACTCAATATTCTGTAATGACTAAAATAATTTAAATTGCCATCAACAGTGTATATCTATTTACTTGTTTTCTCTACATCCTCTCCAACAGCACTTTTGTTTTGCATAAGAGTAATTTCAATGATGTGAACTGGTATTACATTACTGTTTAGAATTAATTTTAATTCATAATAAAGGATAATGTTATATTTTATATGCTTATTGAACATCTTTATTTTTCTGTTCTTTGATTTTATTTTTGTATTTGGGCCACACGCGATGACGTTCAGGAGTTACTCTTGGCTTATGCGCTCAAAAATACGATTCTGGCTTGGGGGACCGTATGGGATGCTGGGGGATTGAACCGTGGTCTGTCCTAGGTCAGAAGCATGCAAGGCAAATGCCACTACCACTTCAAATTTACTGGTATATCCTTTATAGAAAACATTGAACATTACTTAAAATCTAAGAATCAGGGTCCAAAGGACAGTACAGTGGTTTGGGCACATGCTTTGCAGGAAACCAGCACAGGTTCAATCCCCCACCTACTATATGTCCCCTAAGCCAACCAACAATATTCCCAGAGCACTGTAGTTTGTGGCGCAAGAATTACACAAATAAAATAATCCTTGGAATTAACTTTATATATTATCCAGCAAATTCATTTCTTAAAATATATCCCAAGGTTTCCAAAGCTTAGTGCAGAAAATACATTTGCATTCTATGTTGATTGCCTGACTATTCATAATAGACAAAATCTGGGAATAACATAAGTACCTAAGGACAGATGACTGAATAATAAACTAGTTATATAAATAGTGAAATACTACACAATCATAAGATAAAATCATGTAAAATTTCTCCTATGTGGATAATTCGAGAGAATCAACTGGAGTAAAGTTTGTCAGAGGGAGATGGCAGACATGATTTCTTTCATAAGAAATTATCTCTTTCATAGGAATGTTCTCTTTCATAGGAAAGGTATAAAGAAACATAGGAGGAGAATAGAAATAAAAACAACATAAGGCAATAAAAATAACATGAGAACTAGCATTTAATTGGAAGTTTATGCTTCAAATTTTAGAAAAAAATCAGATGGTGCCTAGCATAATGATCGAATGCAAATTGGTGGAAAACTGAATACAATGGTAGAGGAAAATGAACACTAATTAAGAGGTTGGTGTTGACACATTTAGCACCAAAATTTAATCATGAATAAGATATGGAGTCTTAATACTAAAGAAAGAAAACTATATAATGTTTTACTATTTGCATGTAGTTTTCCAGTTCTAATAGCTTATGTTGAAGCCTATTCTCTTGTTCTATTAAAAGAACTTAGTTCTTTTGTTCTAAATATTCATATCATATATGTATTGTTTTATTTATGTATACTCAAATTTGAGTATATATACATATACTCAAATATGTATACAAATTTGCTTTTCTTACTATTCCTTTGTAGTGTGGTTTCGAGGCAGGGAATAAGGTAATTTCTGTTCTTTTTCTCTGGAGTAATTTTTTTTAATAAAATGACTTTTGAAGTTATCAAAAATCATACTAATTTGTTCTAATTGTGAAAAAGAAGAGTTCTTTATCACTCCTGTTTTAATATACATGGATACAGAAACACAGCTAAAATATTGCACTTACCACTGTTTTCCACAGTCATTTAAGTAAAAAAAAAATAAAAAAACTTTTTGTGATTTAAATTTTAAGTCAGTATCACTCATTTCAAATAACACAAATCAAAGCTTATACAACTTGAGAAATAAAATAAGCCAGAAGTATTAGATAAAATTTATGTATTCAAGTAATATCATTGGGCAACTATTTATAAGTACTCTTTAACCTACTTGATAGTTTCTTCTCTTGTGTATTGGCCAGTAGTCCATTCACCATTATAATACAACAATGTATAGTTATGCACCCCATTATGACATTTTGATTACTTACTACCAGCTACATTTATCATGATTATTTCAAAACTTTTAATGCTTAGTATTACTGTTGTTGTAAAGTTTGCAGCCTAATACATCTCTTATTCATATTTCTGTTGATACACAGACTGCTGTTTTTCTTGAGCTTGATGTAACACCTGTTGTTTGTTATGCGCAATAAATGTACAAAATCTTCTGATAATTTTACCAGCTTTGCCAAGTGACTGACCTGGGAAAAATTGAAAAGCTACTGGGTACTACATAAGTAGAAAATTAGTTAAGGCTAAAGGTAGTTATCAGGCATGTACATCCATCATATAACTTACTATGATGAAGAACATGAAATAATGTGATACAAACAGTTAAAGGATCTGCTTCATTGTAAACAGTGAGATTAGCTAAACTTTCAAAACAGCCTTTATCAAATATGGAAAAAATATTCAATAAGTTGAATTGAACATCAGACACATAAGTGTATCCCTCTTGTATTATTAAAATACTAATTCCATATGGGGAAAATTTTTAAGTACGTTATTCTGGAAGTACTTCCACCTCTGGATGGTTTAAATTTTTCAAGCTCTTTTATTTAGGACCCAAAGATGTGGTTCAGCGTAGAAGGCAGGCATACTTATTTAATTCTCTAGTTTTGGTTCCTGGTATTGCCCTAGGTCACTGGAAAGATGATTGCTGCCACAGTACAAATAACAAGAATATCCTTACTTTTCACATAATGTGAAAGTGAATGCTGATTCTTCAAGTACTGATACAAGGCATGTATAAAAGAGGGGTGGAGAGCTTCTGATCAACTACTTGTGAAGGAAAGTTGCTGGATTAAACCACCAATGAGAAAAAAAATTCAATAAATGAGACACCCCACCCCACCCCCTGGGAAACAAATGCCTAAGTAGTCTTTCTTCTAAGAGGAGGGAAATAAAAACCAAAGTAAGTTACTGTCAGACAGATGTGAGATTTTTAAAGATAACAGTTTGAAACTTGCTCTGCAGTGCTAAAAGTTCAAGTCTCCAGAGATTAGACAAAGTGAATGAGCACTTCTATTGAGAGACAAGATAAGCTGTGAGCTGTAACTTTATACTTTGAGCCTTACTCATGAAACGTCAGGCAAAATAAAGGAAGCGCAATTGTATTTGTTGATGTAATTAATGGTGTTCATCAGGAGGATCTGGTAGCGAGTACAAAACAAGAATAGGGAGTAATGTTTTTAATACCCACAGTATTCACTGAAGGATCTCTGCTATTTCTATGCTAAGTGATAATAATAGACAACCACAATAATTACTTATAACACGGAAGAGACTTATAAGAGGTAAGAGTCATATATGAAACGCTATGATACACTACCAGAAAAGGTATTGAAACCAGTAGATTAGTTTTTTGGGAGGAGAAATAGGCCCAAACATAGTGAATGAGAATGTAGTAACAGGATTTTTAGTTTGCCATGATACCATAATCTCTTTTCGGGGAATTACAACTTAAAACATTGGCCTTGAGGCTCTATTCTTTATGATGATATAAGTACACTGATTTATTTTCCATGATCTGGATAAGAGTGTGTTAACAAATGTGGAGTCTATTAAATCATAGCTTGCATTTAAATGGTGACAAGGAAACATGAAAAAAAAATCATATTTAAAATAAAAGTTTTAGATTATGTACATTTTTAGATTTGAAAGGTAAAATTTACATGGAGTATAATCTTAAAGTTTGCTGGCATTAGTGTTTATTTAAATAATATTCTAATTTGTTTGAAGATCCAAGAAAAGAACAATAATTTGGCACAAAAATCAGAAATAAATTACTTGGATGCATAATAAAAAAACAAGTACAATATCAACTAGGCAATTTACAGAAAAATGTCTAAGTTTAGATGAGAACTATAGATAGCAACATGTTTATTTAAATGGCATAGAGATATTATTTAGTGTCATAGAAAAGTATTACAGAAAGTGGTACTGTAGACCGAAAAGATAAATACAAAACTCTTGAGAATCCTAAATCAAAGGTTGGCAGAAATTGACAACTAAATAAACTTAAATGGCAATGATAAAGAGATTGCAAGTGCACTACATGAGACACTGGATTGCAAACTTACAAAAACAAATGGATATTTAAAAATAAAGAAAAAATAAATATTGAATACATCAGCAATGTGTGGTACTGTTCCAGCACCATAAACATTATTTACCAAACAATATTTAAATATTTTTTCTATTTTTTGTAAATTTATTCAAATTAGTAAATAATTTAATGTAATTATATTTCTTATTGTTTTTTGTAAATTGGGTATGAATTTTAAATTAAAACAGCCCCCAATAAAAGAGAGTTTTATCAATGTGGCACATCTCATTTAATAAATATTCACTAGATATAAAAAAATGCATCTTCATCCATTTAAACTCTATCTAATTTTGTCTCACATTTGAGATAATAGTAAATGTAATTTGTCATCATAAATGTATGATTATTTAATCATATAAAAACTTTAGTATTTCTTGAGCAAATGTTATAGTTATTTTAACACAGGAGCCATTCCTAACAGATATGATAAAATAGATTTATCACTCTTGACAAATTATATTGCAAACTGCCATATCATGACTTCCCAAATAAAGTCTGCATTCCTATATTCAACAGGAATGGCACCTGTGATTCCAAGTATGTAATCTTGTTCAGAGGCAATTTAAAAATTCTATTCTGAGGGACTAGTGCACTTAGAATGTGAAATGGTTATAAGAATAATTGTTTGAATGAAAGAAACCTGTAGTCCTTTAAATCAAACTAAGTAGTGTTTTATTAAAGTGCTCAGCAAATCAATCTAAATCCAAGGGTAATAAAGCCCTAATCAGGTGGTAGAAAAAATAATAGGTTGTCATGCATGAGAAAAAATAGGCAATCATGAAATGTTTTCTTTAATTAGGTCGTGTAAAGTGGAGGAACTGAGTAGGAACTGGCAAGACATTCATCATGAGTAAGGTGGGAAATTATTTAGATTACTAAGGAAGGAAAATTGAGTGTAATACACTTAGATTTGACTGGACAGAAATTTAAAGGTTTTTTTTTTTCTTTTAAAGCTATATGTACTACTTTGCCGGTGATAACCATTGACAGGTGTGGGATTTTCACAGCCAAATTCAGTCAGTTAGTCATCTAGTCTGCTTAGTCTACATACGTTAATTGTTTTCTAATGATTTTAATTTCAGTGGGACTCTGGGTCACTAGATGTGCTCCTCCGGCATTCTTAATGTGTAACTGTCTATCACTTCCAATGGAATTTCGGTCCTAATAAACTTGAGATTGATTATTAAGCACTTCTCATTTTCTTCTTAAACTGAAAGGAGTAATTAATACTATCTGGAATTGTTAATACACTGCTCTGAACAGGGATACTGTTACAAATGACAAACATCAGTAGACAGATTTCTTGTTAGACATTGTTGCCTTCACAATTGAGACTATGAAGCATATCTTTTCTTAAGCCTTAATTTAGGAAATATGTGGCATGGGTTTCAAATATTGAGAGTATCATGACAAACACATCGGACAAAATTATATTGACCACATTAAATCAGAACTAAGTCTTCATCACCTAAATAGCATCATCAAACAATAAGGACATTTATATCCTTATTCTATTCTGCAATTTATTTCTATAACACTTGAGATATTACAACTCATAAACTTTATGGGTAAGCATTCACACTTACTTTGTTTTCAGGTAATTTGTTTCCATGTGATTAAAACATTCAGAGGGAATATTTGTGTATGCAGTAGAAAATATGATAATGTTTAAATTCTAAGAATGGCAATTATGAGGTTTGCCACATTTGAACATATTTCTATCTAGTGAGTTCAGATTTGACCTGATTTTTTTAGCAAAAACTTTTGATTTACTATCCAAATTTCATCCCAGTTTACACTCATGACACTTCTACTATGTGTTAGTAATTTTTCAACCTAATGCATCTATTCCCTCTAACTAACCAATAGTTCGAAAGAATAAATCTTCTAAGAACAGAATAATTCATAAAGCTAGTCAGAAGGGCCATGTGTTAAAGTCTCAGAATTATGATAGAGAAATAACCCCTTACTCTGAGAGAAGACTGTTAGTATTAATATACAGACTTTTCATTCTCATAGTAACATATCTGAGTCATATTCTTCACAATGGTTTAAGGTAGAATCTTATCAATATATTTACTTCAATTTAAACTCTATTAAGTTTGATTCTTTCCTTTTCCAACTTTGTATGCCCCCTAAAATATACTTGTTCATTTATTACCAACCATACATATGCCTCTGAGATAGGAATTCTCTGCCATCCAGCAGTAAGTCCTGGCAACACTATTCTCGGATTTCTGCTCCAGCACTAATACCCCAACCATTAATTTATCATTTTATATTTACACACTCTTTAAAAACATAACTCTATAATTATTTTGCTTTTTTTTTTTTTTTTTTTTTGGTTTTTGGGCCACACCCGGTAACGCTCAGGGGTTACTCCTGGCTATGTGCTCAGAAGTTGCTCCTGGCTTGGGGGACCATATGGGACACCGGGGGATCGAACCGCGGTCCGTCCAAGGCTAGCGCAGGCAAGGCAGGCACCTTACCTGTAGCGCCACCGCCCGGCCCCTATAATTATTATAAAATATTTACTTGGGATTGAGCTCTACAGAGCAATTAGGGCACTTGCCTTGCAGCTGCCTACCACGTTTGATTCCTGACATTCCACATGGTATCTTGAGCCTACCAGGAGTGATCTCAAATGCAGAGCCAGAAGTTATCCTAAAGCTATATGTGGCCCAGAAAATAAACAAAACAAATTATTTTTAGGTTTTTTTTTCTATTTCAAATGAAGTAAAATAAATCTAAATTATTAATTAGGTCAAAAGCATCTTATGAAAAACTTTTGCAGGATAACTCCTGGTAAGGACATGTCATAAAATGGTATGCTTTCAAAATGTATTCAAATAGGAAAAAAGTATCCTAAATTTTTGAGACTCATTAAAAAATAGCTTAAAATTTTATTTAATAAGCATAGACATTTCTTCCAAATCTGATCATTATTTTCTTTAATAAAATTATTATTTGGCTGCTTTACTCTGCATTGTATTATAAACTATATGTCCAATATAATGCTAAGATAAATCATAAACAATTAATCTAAAACTCATAGATATTTATAAATGTAAAATAAACCAATAAAAATGTACTTAGATGACAATGTGCACTAAATACTGATTTTACACATTGGCAAACTAGAATCTCAGAAAGAAATTGTAACAAAATACACAAATATATTAAAAAGATTATTTCAAAACATTTCACTAAAATTTAGTTATTTTTAATACAAAGAAAGTCCAGTGTATTAAAAATTAGTTTTGTATAACTGAATATTCATAAACTATATTATAGTCTTTGTGTAGGTCCAAATGCCAAGGCTTTCTGAAACTTATTGACACACAAGAATTATTTTTGATTTTTTTTTTAGCAATATCTGTGCTCAATTCATTTGTTCTTAAAGTCTGTATTTCAAAGAATCACTCAATAAACTTCATAAAAATACATGTTCCTAACACAATTCCAGATATTCTTACTAAATACCTCTGGCTGAGAACCAGTGGCATACACTTTTGCAAAGCTCCTAAATGAATCTGATAATCCACAAACCACACTTCGAGAAAATCTCTCTTTTGTACTTAATATTTATTTTTGAGCTAAAATTTCAATATAATATATATAGAATGTAAATAATGCTTACCTGGTTTAAGAAAATGGACATGTAAAGCATATTGAGATAGCTGTGTTATACAAGTACCTATGATTCTACAAATTGGCAATCAGTGGAAACAACAATTAAACCACTCTTTTAAGGAGCAATTTCTCATTAGCCTACCTACAATTTTCAGATGTTTTAATCTCCTGGTTTTGTTCTAGGAATATGAAATTCATTCCATTACCTTACGGTAACGTTAAACCAACTTCATACTTGCCTAGTTTTCATATTTCTACGTGATGCCTGAGTGGACCTTAGACCGAGCTGCAGCATGCTCGGTTTGATTTAGTGGTTCAACAAGCCCGCCAAAGAGCTTCTCTTCTACCACTCATGAAGAACCAACCTACAAATCACTTGTCAACAACTTTGATCTACCTTGTTTCAGGTGGTTTACTCTCTGTCTATTATTTCTGCTAAGAGACCCGTGAAAATTAAATACAGACCCTGTTGATGCTTGACTGACCCAGTGCTCCATCATAACAGCAGTGTAATAGCAATAAATCATTTCAACTTTAATCTATTGTTATTGATGAATGTACAATTATTTGTCATCTAATATGCTGAAAATGATGACCAAAGAAATAGATCAACTTTTTTCTTCTTCCAAGTGCGGCATTGATGGATTGTATCCCTAAGCTGTTATTACACATATAATGTACTCCCTTGCTCTGACAGCACAGCTAGTTTTTTAATCATTCCATAGTAATCAACTTAAGACAACATAGCAAGACTCATAACTCATGTCCTTTTCTTTTTTGGCAGTGACGGGAAATGAAAATGTTTTTATTCTTTTGAAATAATTCTTACCTGACTAGGCTGAAGATTGCTCTAAAATTGTAAATAAATGGTTGTTTATTGAGCTGGAACTGAAACGTGACATATTAAAATGTCTCTTTTCAAAGGGGGTAAAATTATTTAAGCCGGAGTGAAGTGAGACTGAAAAAAAAATCCGTACTTTTTTTCTTTAAAACTAACTCCATGACTTAAGGAAATATCTTAGTAAGGCCAATGCTATAGGTAAAATGTCTAAGAAGAAAACGGAATATTAAAATAAAAATTATAATTACTCTGCAGTGTTCTTCTATTTAGCCTTTTGTTATATATTCAGGTTGTAGGCAGTTCTCATGTGAAGAAATTTACATATCAAAAAATAGAAAAGTAATTTTGTTAATACTTGACTCAAGAAAATTTGTTGTTTTGAACCAAAATCATACAAAGATTAAATATCTTAGGAAATTAAATTATTTTCTTAACTTGTTTATTGTTAAAATATACTTATAATCATTGTTTACAAATAACCTAAATATATCTTGCTGATATCCATGGAAAGTATTTCCCAACAAAGAAGAAAATTATATAAGTCAACTAGTAGGTCTAAATAAAAAACTGTTGATTCCTGTATGGCCCCTGGCTTTTTTTAATATAGTTATGAACTCTGAAACTGTTTAGAAAATCATCTTTGTTTTTAATCACAAAGATATATTGTTGAAGCGTAATTTAGGTGAGGGATAGATTATGATTTATGATAGAATCAGATAGTGATAGTCAAAGTATATCCTATAGAAAAGTGGTTACTGTGCTTAGGACTTATTTCTGGCTGGATATTCAGTGATTGCTCTTGGTGTGCTCAAGGTCAGTATGTGATCACAGAGATCAAATTTGGATCTGTCATGTGCAAGGCAACCAGTTACTCCCTTTTTTATTTCTCCACCCAGAAACTGTTTTTATCAAGACCCCTGTTTGTTTCTGTTTTTATAAATTTGTGTTGAAGTAATTTAATAGGTATTTATTCTGGTATTTTTTTTGGTATGTACTGCCTGTGCACATGTCCAATATGGATATGACAGGAGAACGCTTCTCTACAGAGCAGTTCAAAGTAGTTGTTTTAAGAAGTATGAAATCAGTCTCTAAATCTGTGCAAATTCTGATCTTTGCTTAAAGTTTGACAAATGTGATGATTCATGGAAAGAGACTTGCATTTTCCCTATATTATGATGATGATGATGATGATGATGATGATGATGATGATGATGATGCCATAATGGTGACACTCAGGGGTTACTCCTGGCTATGCACGCAAAAATCGATCTGGCTTGGGGGACCATATGGGACACAGGGGGATCGAATCGCAGTCTGTCCTGGGTCAGCCACGTGCAAAGCAAATGTCCTACCTCTGCGCCATCGCTCTGACCCCCCTACCTTAATTTTATGGCAGTAAAATAAAATTATGAATAAAGATTATCTTTAGAAATATTTGAGTTTAATTAACAAACTATACCAGAGAATAACATGCAGTGCATATTTAATAAGTGCTAATAACTTTATTCTTTCTCCTATATTTCAAAACAAAAGTCTGAGATTAAAAGTGCCCCTTAGAGAAGAATTAATTTAAAGAAATTGTTATATTATATAACACTTTTATTCTTTGAAGGACAAATTATTACAATGTCTTATTATTATATGGCAAAATTATTTATACAAATAAAAATAGTAACAACCACTATAGAACTAAGCCTGTGACATTTCTGGTTTTCAGAAACTTGAAAAATTAAACTGTCAGACTTTTTAAGATTTGATTACTTCTACTTATTGATTTACTAGGTCAGTTAAAAGACAGAGGTACTCTATTAAGTTAATCTTTACTGATCTATTTTACCTTGATCTGATTCATCTAAAGTATTAATAATAAGACTTTTAAGAGATATATTTTATAGTGATATTTGCTACTATTAGTCCACTTCTGAAATAAACTTGACACAGGAAATAGTACGATTGAAGTGTTTAAAATAATGTATTCATTTTTCTTATATTCGAAGGGGGCATTGTGCAGAGAAGTGAGAAAAAATTAGCGAATATATGAAGTAATTCTCAAATAGGGTAGAAAGCTCTAAATTATCAAAACCCCAAGAAAACAAGCTGCCCTACTAAAAGAGAACCCACTGCTTTTAAGAGAAGTTTCAAACGAGCCAATATATATTCAACAATAGTAGCAATAGATGTCATACCTGAGGACCATCTTTTTCATTTACTCACTAGTGATAAATGTTACAGAATCAATAACTTTCTAAAGTTATATTAATGAATCTTTCTACGATATCAAATATTCATTTCCTTTATACTTAATGGGTCTTTCTATTTAATCATTGCCATTTCCATTATTATTATTCATGATACTTTCTGAGATGGCAAAAACGTATTAATCTTATACACCAGTAATAATAGTATAGGTGATAAAGCTTTTCCTGTTTTTATCAAAAATTACCAAAAATTATATTTATTTTAGTATCCTAACATTATTTTAGCATTGTGATTATCATAATATTGTAATAACTATTTTAATTGCCAGATTACACAAATTTTAAAGAGATTTTCTATGTTTCTTCTAAATACTCTTTTCCAATTATTTATTTAATTTTTTTTCTCCTGATCTTATGATTCTTTGAAGATTATAATACTTGGCAAATAGTGCAGTTTTACCATGTTCTCTCCATACTGATTTAGTCTATAGTTATTTTATTTTATTAGTGTTAGCTATACTACTCAGTTTATTATGCATATATTTACTTATAAGAAAAAATGTTAGGAGGAAATTATTTCTCATTGTAATTGCTTTCTGAAATCATATCTATAAATCAATTTATTTTTTCTTGGTTTTTAGACCACACCGGATGGTGCTCAAGGGTTATTCTTCGTTATACATTCAGAAGCCACTCCTGACTGGATTGGGGGATCATATGGAATACTGGGGATAACCTGAGTAGGCTGCATACAAGGCAAATGCCCCACCAACTTCCTATCACTCTGACCCCTTTAATCAGTTTCTTTACATATATATATATATATATTTTTTTTTTTTGGTTTTTGGTTTTTGGGCCACACCCGGCATTGCTCAGGGGTTACTCCTACTCAGAAATAGCTCCTGGAGGGCATGGGGACCATATGGGACACCAGGATTCGAACCAACCACCTTTGGTCCTGGATCAGCTGCTTGCAAGGCAAACGCCGCTGTGCTATCTCTTCAGGCCCAGTTTCTTTACATATATAATATATATTTTTTATAAAGCAAGCAGAGGCAAAAGTACATATTTTTCTTTTAAATATTTTAAGCATATAAAAGGTATCTAAAGCTGCGGAAGGGCAGGCAGGCAGCAAAAAAATAAGCTATCTAAAAGCAAAAAGTATAAAATTTTATTAATAACAGAGAAATTAAAATGATAATTTAATTTATAATGTTATAATTTATAATTATAATTTATAATTTATAAAGAATTTATATAAAATTAAATTCCCAGTGCTGAAGCCATAGCACAGTGGTAAGGCATTTGCCTTGCATGTGTCAGACCCAGGACAGAACTGGGTTTAATCCCCGGCATCCTAATTGGTTCCCCAAGCTAGGAGTGATTTCTGAGCACATAGCCAGGAGTAACCCCTGAGTGTCACCGGGTGTGACCCAAAAACCAAAAAAGAAATAATAACAATAATAATAAAATAAATTCTAGTGAAATGACTTTTGAGGTTATTGATTTTTGTCTACATATTCATACATATATAAATTTCTGTGTAGTTTTTCTCACTCATTAAAATGGGAAAATAAAAGTGAAGTTATTAGCAAATTATTTTATATAACAATAAATTCACAGAATTACAATGAAGTCTATAAAATATATATTCCAATATTATCAAATTCATACTGAAAGTAAAAATATATGTTCTCCAAATTATTGTGTTCATACTGAACTGCCAAATTTTTGCTGTATACCAGATCTAAAATACTTTTAAAAATACAAAATGTTAAACATTTTTTTGCTTGTTTTTGGTCTACACCAGGTGAGCTCAGGGATTAGTACTGGCTAAGCGTTCAGAAATCTCCCCTGACTTGGGGGACCATATGAGACCCCAGGAGATCAAACAGTGGTCCGTCCTAGGCTAGTGCACACAAGGCAGACTCCTTACGAGTTGGCCACTGCTTTGGTCCCGCTAAACATTTTATTTTTGTAAATCATACCTATGCTTTATCTTTCCATAAATTCTTTTCTAAATTCATATCTAATAAGGATACTTTGCGAATTTTTTGTCAGTTCCTTTCAGTCGTTTATTAAACTCATATGGTAAAATATAGATTAATGTTGAGATATAAACTATTTCCCATTGTTCAGTTGTTTACAAAAATCAGATGTTTACTTTATTAGCTCTTTTAATTGTGTGTCTTAATGTGAAACATCTAGTATACTTTTCCTATTAATCCCAGACTTCCTTAGAATTATATTGAAGCTACATTCCTTTTTCTAATTATTGGCCTATAAATGGAAATTATTTGTGTAACTTCTCACAATGTTATGTACAATTTTTAGATTTATGACTGCTAAGGCTATTTGGAAGCATCTTTGGATGGAGACATCAT